>NW_027117520.1:0-50021 GCF_038497645.1 Lipomyces chichibuensis
AGTGAGCCCCATTGTTTTTCGTCTTACCAGTGATATGCTGATCTATAGCTCGCAGGCTATGCCACAGACACAGATGGTGCTTGTACGCAGGGTTGTTTCGCTTGAAAGCAAGACTGGCAGCGGTCACCTCTATTTTGCGTAATTAGAACCCAACATTTTCAGCGAAAGATTAATATCTAGGCACCTGCAAAGTCTTTATCCGTGTGTACCACGTTGGGCTTTAATCCGGCATCTCGCAGAGCAGTAAACCATGCTGTCAATCTCGATCCCCTCTTGCCCTCCTCCCGAATACCACGGGTATCCAGCAGAAGGTAGGAAAGAGGCAGAGAAACAAGGTCGTACTCAGTGAGAACACAATAGAGCTCATATCCGTGCATGTTTGTGTTGAATGTAGAGTCGACAAATATTTCGCTCATTTTCGCCCGATCATAACTGTCTGTATCACTGAAGCAGGGCGTCACGAATGCTAGTGAAACACCCGGTTCTTGGAGTTCTTCAACTAGCTGATAGCCGTCTTGTTCTCCAATCAGACGCTGGGCAGATAAGAAGTCATTTGTCGGATCTCTTTCCCACTGTATTCTAGTAAACGAGAGCCAGACATTGTAGACTTGTTGCCTAGTTATCGTGTGCAGGTGCGTCCGCGCAAACTGAGAATCTCCCGCCAGTCGGATTAAGTTCTGATATATCTGCCGCGGAGAAAGGAGCTTTTGCGCATCGATATAGTTTCGTACTTCATCGGTCACATGAAACTTTGGTGTTTCAGGATGACCTATATGGTCGTAAACTATGACTGCTGACCCGTCATCCTTCGACAACATGATATGAAGTTGGCCGTGGCAATCGAAGAACTCCTTCGGGACTAAATTTGGCGTTGTATTAGCCAGCCAATTAAGCTGTACCTACCTTGTGCAATATCGGATTACGTATTTGTGTATCGCTGAATTCTTAGAGGATCTCGCTCAGTTTCGCGTTCAGTGGAACGTGAACAGGTGAAGCTGAATTTGATCTCGCCATTTCTCTCGGTGCACCGTCGTGACTGAAAGTAGTAACCTGTGCAGTCGAAAATGTCATTTCTGAGCAGCATTGCAACTCGTGTCTGCAAAGCCCTATCACCGGTTTGTGCACGAGTCGCAGTAGAGACATCCGTCTCAATATTGGCTGAGAGAGCGGCCCTTATCCTCAAAGAATGTGCTTCAAGGTTAAACTTATGATCGTCATGTTGCTCTAGAAACGACGACACGGCTTCAATGAACTCCTCATGAGTATCATAATGCTCGTCAAGGTCATAGTTTGTACGCGTCGTGGGTGTGCCACCACTTTTCAACGCCCTCTGGTTGTTGTTAATACAAATTGATGCGCCTTCGAGACGTCACCCAAATTATGGAGTGCTCACCTTGTCACGGCAAGTCTTACAACTCTTCAGAGGCCGACCGTCATGACTTACAAACATTTGCTGGAGCTCCTGCAACGTGTCGCGGCGCACCAAAGTTCTGCAAGAAGCACACTTTTGGCTGTAGTTCGAGAAATATAAAGGACCATTAGCGTTGTTCACAATTGCGACTGAAAACTTAATATTAAACACAAGGACGAAAGCAACGTGTATGTAAAAGCCGATTGTAGGGGATTATTGTGGTTGAGGAACCATCAAGACGCGTGGAAAAATCAGGCACTGAGTAAACAAGCAGGGCGAGGGTTTAGACGCGCACCAAACAGACTTTCAACGCTAGTACAAACATGGAATAACTCGAAAGCAAACTTTAGTATTATCATCCTGTACCGACCAAATCTGAGAGGGCAAGGGTTCATTCCTATTAAGGAAGGTCTTCCTTACCGCCTCCACCAAAAGAAGCCAGTATGCGTCACACCTATGCGTCACACCTATGCGTCACACCTCACGTGACAAATAATTGAAAAATAGGGGGGGTTTCAGCGAATAATAAGTGGGGAATAATTGGGGAATAAGTGAGAAATAAGTGACGGTAATCCAAACAGAGCCTAAATTTGGGGAGAGACCTTAGAAAAAGCGTCGGCAGAAGGCTCCAGATTCGATTTTACCGTATCGACGATCCAAGAGCACTGGGTAGCAAACAAGCTTTTCGATGCGGATGTCGAAGACCTTTAAATGCTGCAAGGTAGGCGAACGCCAACAGTAATATCAAGAAATACCACGATATCTTCATTGTAATGAGAGAGCATCACTTTGGAAGTACATGATACCGATCTCGTTGACTCGACAATATTTGAGCTAGTCCAAAGGCTTTTATTGCCTAAAGTGGCATAATGAAACCCTTTGAAGATTCCTTAGCGCAAAGCAGGTACTTAGTCCTAGTTAGCCGGCACCGTACAACATGCTATGGTTTGCAAACGAGCTGGATAACAAATTTCTTTAATATATACAGTGAAATCATGTTGAGACTAATACACACAGTAACGGGGAACTAACATCATCAATAGATACAGAGCTTCACTTCCTAAATCCGTTTATCAAATTACATATAAATTGAAATAAACTCTAATTGAGGCCTGTTAAGACTGGAACTAGTGGCTCAGCAGCCACATGTGTTTTCCACATCATTCTCAAGAGCATGGCGTCCAACTCCCTCTTCTGCTTTTCCGACATCTGACTCAGCAAATCTGAGATTATTGTTTCAAGATGACTCAGCTGACCAAGGAAATCTGGAACCGAATGTATGGAAGTATGCGCCGACTTTTGTACAACCGTCGATCGCTCCCCCGTCGTTGATGACATTGCGAGAGACCCAGTTGAAACAAGTCCGTCTGGGGAGTCGATCGACCATTGTTGGACTCCCCGCTTCGGATTGACTTGCTGAATCGCAAGATTCGAACGTCGGTCTTGAAACTGCTGCGTTTGGAGAACCATTTCGCGACCATCGGAACGCTTGGACAACGTAGCTCGAGAGCTTCTGCGTTGAGAACTGGACGAACTTGAACGGGAAGCTATAGACACTCGTTAGCATAATCGCACGTAGTAAGTATATTTCATGTCACGACAACATCACAGATGTGGTCCTCTGTTGTTGTAGTAGTGACAATGTAGTACCATTAGAATTTTGCAAAGTATCTGAATACCTCTCAAGCGAACCTCGAACCGGGGATGACTGGATCTCGTCCTCCTCATCGTCATCAACTCCAGTGCATATTGATGAGGATAAAATAGAACTTTTTGAAGTCTCACTGTGATTTGTAGACGAAAGACGCATCCGCGACGGAAGAGATGATGACTTAGAGATCCGAGCTTTCTTACTAGGTGTCTCATTTTGCTCAACTGGAGACGAGTCTGTATGTGTGTTAGTCGGAGCTATTGAACCAAATATCAGAACGAAACGCACCGCCCGACTCTGAAGACTCCGAAACAAGTTTAGAACGGCCACGCTTGCGATGTGCTATGAAATGTAGTTAATATAAGCACCGAGCATAACTCCCAACGTCTTAACATACGCAATATCCGATCAGCCATCTCATAATCTTCCATTGCAAAACGCTCACGCTTGATCACGATGGCCGGCGAAGGAGTAATAACATTGGTTTTGGGATTGGCACTGACGGTGATACAGTCATTGATAGAACCTTGTCGAACGTGTGTGTTTCCACCACTATTTTCAAAATCATCTGGAGACTTTTGTTGCTTGGACTTTCGACCTCTCTTCTTGGTCTTCTTCTCACCAGAGATAGTGCTATGGTTGGATCGATCAACGTGCATAGCCGCCAATAAGGGAGCGGGATACGATACTGGGGGAATAATTGCAAGACTTGAAGAATGAACAGAGACCGCCGCTTCGGCCGCTTCGGCTGAAGTTGAAACAGCCGAAGCGTCAGATGGTGCACTCGATCGCTTTCGGACCCGACTACCAGTGATTTTGGCTCCTTCATGAGGCGACGGAAAGGCAGGCTGCGATGTAACGTCGTCTTGAGAATCAGCAACAGACAAGACTCCCTCTGCTGCTGATTTACCGTCGACGCCACCATTTTCACTAGATGCCGGCCCCTGAGATCGTACAGGCTCGGTCAGACCGACGAAGTTGCCATCATTGCATGGCTCGTGCGCGCAGCAGCGGTTGTCCTGAGTTGCCGACGGGGGCGCGGTAATCACACCGCCTGCCAGTTCGCGACTATATTCAACATGGCTGCCGTCTGATGTTGAACTGTCCAAGCGTGATGACCTCTGTGACTCGAAAATAGGCTGTGTATCGGCCAGAGCGTCCGGGAGCATTGATTGTACGGACGATACAATAATCCTCTCATTGACTGGAACAGTCCTTGATTCCTCATCTGCTGTCGTTGGATTGTGCTGTCTGATGGATGACTGAACTGGGACGACCTCCTTAAAGTCACTACCGTCGGCATCCTCTGCCTCAAATTCGACTTCTTCATTCCCAGACACTCGCACTTCTCGACCAACATTCGCCTCAACATCTTCCTTATCACCAACGCGCACATAATTGCTTGCGATTCTAATAGTCTTGAGCTCTTCATCAATCCCAATGGTGTCGGAGTCCCCAAGTTGACCAAGGTCGACCTGGGAGCTGGGCTGAGGGGCGACTGACTGTTGAACGGTACTTTCCGTTCTTAGTGGCTCCTCAGTATTGACGTCGGTCACAGTAACAGCAAGATCCGACATAAGCTTTGCACCTGACCTAGCAGCTTCATTGCCAACCTCATGAGGCAGAGATATAGAGTGACATGTATCTTCAAGTATCGTCTGCGCAGAAGATCTGCTGGGAATTGCGTGTCGGGAATAAGGAGTAGCCTCTGAAGCAAATTTGGTTGGCTCCAGGGCGTCGTCAATAACAGCAGATACTTCTGTAGTTTGGTCACTGGACTTGAGAAACGAGATTTGTGCCTCTACTGTGATTGACTGATTGTCGATCTCCGGTGGATGCACTTCGGCATTGGCGTTGACAGATTTATGCGAGGTAAAATTTGGCAGAGCATGCGACTCAGGATCCGCTATAATTGCATTAGATTGCGGACTACCTACCGCGAGTGACGTAGGACTGAGTCCATCTGCAGCTGTTGTCTCCTGCAACTTGCTCGTGGGAGCGGAGTTCCCTATAATGGGGCTAGCATATTGTGATCTCCGTTCCGTAATACTTTGCATCTCTTGTTGTGCTTTCTCGTTGATGTTCGCAATACTTTCGTCAATGATCTGCTTCCTCTTTGCATCCGTCAGTGTATTTTGGGCCGCTCTAATCGCATTGCGAAGTTGCAAGGTATCGGGCCCTATTTGATCGGATTGTAAAACATTCTTACAAGCTGCCAAGCTCGCGTCTGCGAAAACGGGCATGTTTGAGTTTAAATAAAAAATAATGATGGGCATAATTTCAGGAGACAAACCTATCGCCGTCGATGATTGAGCCCGATTGGTAATCGTCTTGCAAACAGACATATGAAATTCGAAGAGCTACAAGCTGAATTAGCACCCAAAGCCATCCAAAGACCAAGACAACGCAACGAACGTACAGCTTTATTGGACTCCATAATCTTCGCCATAAGCGTGTGGTCATCTAGTCCACAAATTATCTCGGTATAATAAGACTTGGTCAAGGATATAAAGCTGGCGTCATCAACAGATTGCAGGGTCGAAATAATCGACATATAGAAACTTTCATGGACGGCAGATTTTTTGCCCAAAGCGAGCTGTCGTACTTCTTTAAACGCAATTTGCATCACGTCGCCAATCAATCTAGTGCTTCTATGAAAGTCAGGTTATCTGCAAAAAAATCAAGCGAGAGAGTGGTTTTACTGTTCCATAAGATCTCTTTCATTAGAGTCATCCCAACAGTACTTCATGACGAGGGCCTGCAACTGACTAATCATGGCGGTGAGAGTAGCATACAGCTCCGTAGTGCCGTGGGTCGTCATGTCGTCTTGCATATACCGTATAAAACTCTCAATAAAATCCATTCCATTCTCTGCATTTTTGAAGATCGAGACAGCCAGACTGGCGATGTCGCTGTCATGCGCAAAACTAGGAAGTATTAGCATGCCGATACAAACATAAACATGTACAATGCATACCGATGAGCAGATAACAGAGTAGCATTTTTCAGTTCCATCTCCAAGTCCCCTTCATCGACTACTGAGGACTGCGAGGAGTCATCGGTCTCCGCGTACAGGAGGTCCACAATATATTTAGCAAATACAGCCCAACATCGTGCTTTCTTATCCGATCCGTCCAGGAACCTTTTCCTGGAAGTTGCAATAACTCCCGGACCTGCTGCCAATGTAATAGCCTGCAAAGACATAGCCAGGAAACTAATACTTTTACGTCGAGACGACAAGGCGGTAAGAGCTGACTCCACCATTGCCTTCATGGCACTGATGTACTCTGCCATGTTTGACTCGCTTACCGGGACTGAGGTGAGGTAAACCCGCCATAATCGCACCAGAGGAGAGTGAGCGTTCAAGGATGAACCGGTGCCAGTATTCTCCAGGATTGCTCTTGAAGATGGTGATCCTGTGGGAATGAACTTACCATATTCGTCAGAAGCAAATGGCTTCTCGGCAAGGGTGATCATGCCGAATGTCTCCATTGTTGATAGCATGAGAAGCTTAAATATCTCTGAGTGTAATGTTAGAAACGTCACGATAACTGCAGGAGACAATAGTATACCCGGCTGCATGTCTGACTTCCTGGCATAGGCTTGCACATAGTTGCAGATGCTTGCAATGGACTCCAATGATTCGGCAGACTGTCGAACCTCCCTCTTTGTGATTGACTGAATGTTCTTCAATAAGGCGGACCAAACCTGCATGGCCAACTCTCTATCCGGCGTTGTCAATGCTTTGTCAAACATCTTGGCGATTGTCTCCAGAACCAGCTCCGTCTTCGCTCTAGTCCACTTGGCGTTTAGTTTAGGAATGTCGCTCAGGGATACAGCTCCAAAACACAATTCCGGCTCAGTCCTGGTTGGAGTTGTCTTACTGGAGGCTGCTAGCAACGCATGCAGTAAGGTAGCCCCAAATGCAAATGTTGAAGGGTTATGAAGACAGCTATCACGAATCACAGGTATGACAAGCTGATTCCAAGTGAAGTCGCATTGCCGCATTGTAAATTCTGCAGCAGAGATCTGCGAAGTAGAGATACCCGGTCGCATGATGAGACAGGTAATTTTAGAGAATGTGACTGTGAGAGCGCTAATAGTCTCCGGTTTGTTATCCTGAAGGAATTTAAAGACGGTCAAGAGAATACCTGTTCGTCGTTTAGAAATATCTGAGTCAGCACCGATAATTGGTGCTGTTAACCAGGCATATGCCAGTTTCTGCCATGCACATATTGCCCTGGCGCGTACCGCAACATCCGTGGAATTAACACATTTTCGAAAAACATCGAGCCACTTATTAAGATGTGTCCACTTATCCAACCGCTCATCACGGCGTCTCCCCCAGGCAATTAGCACGACGACGATGGCTTCCCAAACCGAGAGAATGTGCTCTTCGTGCTTATTGTTGAGAAGAACCCCAATATTATCGTAGCATTCGTCAAACAAAGTCCTGGTATCTTCGCCACTAGCTTCTGGAGAATTATCCGAACCTTTTGGCATATTTAAAGCATCAAGTACCGTCCGGCTGAAGTCCTTCACACCAAGAAATATTCGCGAGGCGATCCGAAGGGGTAAGACAGCTTTGCTATGCATTGCACTCGACTCACTAAAGCAGGCTCGAAGTACAAGAGGAACCCATTCGGATGCCCGCTGTAGCATCACAGCTGGCGTCATCGTAATGAGTGTGCTGAAATTCTGATAACATTGTCCTTCAATACTTCTAGAGCGACTGTGTACCCGCATGAGGACATCAAAAACTCGATTAGATGATTCATCATTAAAAAGTCGGGTAAGTCTTTGTGACGCCAGGAAGGAAAGGTGGCAGAGAAGCATGTTCTGTACACATTAGGGGCAAAAGACGCTGTCGTAAAATCCACTACCACATACCTTTTTAATATCTGGATCTTCAATCGCCGATATGCTAAAAGCCAAAATCCACGAGACTGTCTGAGTGTCAATCAGATGCACGACGGCGTCTAGAGAAACCAAAAAGCTAAAAAACTTCAACGCCTGGATCTTGACCCTAGATTCGCACCTTTCTAAGATGTCCGATGGAAACTCGATATCGCGCCTGATGTACGTGACAAGCGCCGTAATTTTGCTAAGCAAAAAACCTGAGTCCGGATATGCCTTGAGACCGCGAAGGGCGTTGTTCAAGTTGAGATAGACGTCCAACTTCGTATGATTGTCATTGGCTTCTAGGGCGGCGCACATTGTCTCCAACATGGCCGTGAAAGATGGATAACTTTCTAAACCAAACGATACGGCAGGTGAAGAGTTTGACGGAGATAGCCGCGACTTAAGAATTGACTTGCAGTGAACGGGGGCAGCGCTCTTTGGTGTCTTGGGCGATGATGCATCCATGGTGATAGGAGAGAGCGAAAAGTTGACGCGCTTTTTCGGCTTAACCAACGACGATGGTGTTTCATTTTCCTGGTTACGCGCCGGAGACGAAGCATCAACTGATGGAGAAAATGAAAGGTGTGAAGAATAAGAAGGCGCGTGAGTGAATGTGTAAAGTACCGGAAGGGCGGTAGCCAGGGGCGCCATGATCGCCTTTGCTGCTACTCTTAAGGCGGCCGACCGACCGACGGACCGAGCTAAAAGAGCAAATGTATAATTGTGAAAATCCCGAAAATGTCAAATTGAAGCACAGAACGAATAGAGACAGGCGGTAGAAGGCGATGTGAAGTGGAACAATTGAATTGTGATGCAACCGCTTACCGGAGATTCTGGTAGTTTTGACGCGATCTGGAGCACGCGCCGCAGTGTGAGTTAAAACTACAGCAGACGCGTTTGCCCTCGAATCTACGCGTTCTGTCGTAACTTTCAAACTTCATTTTTGGGACATTCTACCACTGGACGTTACCCATCTGCATATATCGAAACGTTTCTGCCGATACAGTATCGGCGAACCAGGGCTAGAGGATAAATATCTTCAAACGGCCATCGTCAGAATGTCGTATCGGTCAATATCGGGCAATATCTGCAAAAGGCAAAAAAGCAACAGCCCTAGATTCCCCTAAACAATGATGCCATTAACAATTAATGCCATTTTGTGGCTGCTTGCGGAGTGATCAAATTTCACTCGAGTTTGGTCTGTACGATGGCGCTACATTTGCCCATCTGCAATTCTTCGGCTTCGGCTTCTTATATACTACTGTAAAAAGGTGGAAGTCGAAAAGGGCAGCAGCCAGGCTGCGTTGTCGGATTTAAAATCTGGTCGTCTATTTGCAGTGCCGGATTGCCAAGTAATTGTGCACGACATTCAATCTTATCATCCTACCGACCTTTCCAGTTCAACAGATGGTGACTGACAACGTATTGGTGGACGCCGGCGGATTAAGTCCAAGTCAGCACGAGCTATGGCAAAGTGGTCTCATTAAAAATTCCAACGACTTCTCAACAAAGCGCGAGAATATAAGTTTTGCAAAGTTGTCTTGGTCTCTGAGGCCCTCACTATTAAGACGTGCGGAAGATGTGGCAGTCTCAACGAGGTAAGGAGTAGGAAAGAGTACGCATGCAGGCAAAGTCAGCTCGAATGCGATCGCGATGTCAATGGTGCGAGAAATATTCTGGCTCGTTACAGTACAGCGAACCAAACTGCGAACCAGGTAGTAGAGAAAAATCTACACAAGAATGAGCATCCACGAGATGCTCCAGTGAAGCAAATCTGCACTGCAAGAGCCGCCACGCATTTACTATAATAGTAGTACTGTAAAGTGTGGCGCGCGATGATGCTCGTCTCCTTCTCGGTACCTGAGTGTTGCATGACCATAGTTAGTTTCCAACAAAATATGCTTGCTTATTTTCGTGGGAAACACACCAGCGGCAGCTCGGCGAACTCTGTAACATCATTGTCAGCCCCCGGGTTTAGTATAGCTTGAGTATCATTACGGACACAACTCGTCAAGATTTGTATAAATAATAAATTAATTAACTAATGCAGTACTTTCTGTACTTAAGTCTCTACCTTATTTGTTCCGACGATTACTCTAATACACTAAACTAGGCAAGATCATTTCATATCCGAAGAATATGACACATGGCAATGCATGATTTACTGGACACAAGCCAGGCATATATGTGCCATATCTCGCAAATAACGAGACTATTTTGGAGCATTAATTACGCTCTTCGTGTACTCCATGCAGGGGACAATTCCGGTACGCTGCACCCAACATAGCCACCGTATCTGCCGGGTCCGCCATTAACAGTTCCTGCAGCAAGAGCCACGCTCCGAGCGCCGCGATCTCAGCTCAATTTGGCTCGCTTTCTTCGTCGTCATCCCTATTTCTTCCACCTACCTCCAGACTCACGTCCTCCCTCCTTCACCCATCTTTGCGTTAAATTTCCTTCTGCTGACTAGTGATAATGGCCGGGGCTCGCGATTCTTCTTCTGGCACTCGGTTTGCCCAGTTCAAGTTAGTGCTTCTTGGTAAGTCCATTGCTCTTTACCCTAGAAATACAATATCGCTTTTGTTGTCCATATCTGTGTTTAGCTGCGTCTTGTACATACAAACGCTTGCAGCTTATGGCTGACTATCTATGCTTTGTTGTTTGGCTCAGTCTAAGTAACTAACACCGTTGTTTAACAGGCGAGTCGGCCGTTGGAAAGGTGTGCTAGTCTGTTTATTGAGACTGCTTGGCTGCGATATTTGTATATGTGTCGGTACTGACTGTGACTGTATCAGAGTTCACTAGTTTTGCGGTTCGTTAAGGTATGCGGCAGTTAATGATAAGTCGTAGTTATTGAGTGGTGATGCTGGTTGGAGTTGGTAGCATCTTTGGAGATTTGACTGACTCGATGTGGCCAGGATCAATTCGACGACTATCGGGAATCGACTATCGGTGCTGCTTTCCTCACCCAGACGATTGGTCTTGACGAGTCAACAACTATAAAGTTTGAAATCTGGTATGTAGTCTCGCATTTGCTCGCTGACAATTGATTAGCAGTGATTGACGATTGTCTTGGTATAGGGATACGGCTGGACAGGAACGTTACAAATCGCTAGCGCCAATGTACTACCGAAATGCAAATTGTGCAGTTGTTGTATACGATATTACTCAGGCGGTATGTCGTTGTGCTTGTGCATGACAGTCATAGATGGATATGAGCTAATTTGTTGAAGTCCTCTCTAGATAAGGCGAAGTCATGGGTTAAAGAACTTCAGCGACAAGCTAATGAGAACATTATTATTGCTCTTGCTGGAAACAAACTCGATCTTAATGCCAAGAGACAGGTTGAGACTAGCGTATGTGTATACATTGTGAATAGGAAACTCTCGCTGGATGCTAACCACTCTACAGGTCGCTGACGCGTACGCTCGAGAATCTGGATTACTTTTCTTCGAAACGTCCGCAAAGACTGGAGAGAATGTCACCGAATTATTTACTGCTATTGCAAAGCGTCTGCCGCTTGAGACCGCGTCTACACGGACGAGAGCAGCTCCAAAGGGAGTCGATCTCTCTCGGCCAAGTCGACGAGCGCCAGCTCAGAGCAACAATGGTTGCACGTGCTAGATGTGCTTTTCTGCAGCATTTAAAATAATTTGACCTAATTTTACAACAAATTATTACAGCACAATAAGTCCGCATATATGGTGGAGGCAACATTTTACAACTGTTGGATGGGGGTTTGAAGTAAATAATAGTTTGTATGAGATAAATATTGTTAGAACAGTGTATTACCAAGAGCGGTTTGTCGCCAGTGGTGAGAGCAAAGTTATTCGCTATGTGTCTGATAATATTTTAACATGGTAGTGGTGTTCCGTTGATTTGTTTGTGTTTCAATCGCCTAATTTTGTCATTGATGTTTCTCTGTTTGTTCTCGTTTCATTGTTTATGGTTGCCAACGATAGAATCTAGTCTCAGCTGTGTTTAGTTAGTACTTTATGATCGAGTGTTGCTCTCAGTCCGTAATAAAACCCTACAATTCGAATCGACCATTCTTTCTCTAGAAGGCGCTCGGCGCATGGTCTCTGTCCTCCTGCGCAGCTCTTTCATGCGCCTTTTATGCCGCACCCACGACAAGTTGAGATCAACCGCACATGCTCCATGTTTCCGATGTCTCAATACGGACATCGAACGCATTGTTCGAAGTCGAATTTTGAAACGGATTTGTTCGTGTGATTACCAAAGAAAGCTGAGTTATTACCAAAGAAAGCTGAATTACTCGTGCTTACCTTACTTCGGATATGGATAGTTTTCCTGGCAACGTTCTACGATGGACCTGTCAGAACAGAGAAATTGTAAACTGTTGTTGCTTCTATTACTATCGGAGAGATCACTATTTAGCTTAATGTGTGCCTTCCTATGTTACATAAGACAAAATGAGTTATTAGCCAACGTTCCATTTGCGGGTCTGAATCGCCCGAGTTGTCTTAATATAGCTCTTTTTCACAAGCAGTAACATCGTTGTGCCATATGTAATTTTCAGAGGCCAGGTTTTGATTTTCGAGACGTGAATTTAAAATTAACGCTCACTATCTTCAGTCATGGAGACGGTATTATCAGATACCTTCTCTTCGTCTTAAGGCAAACAAAGTCCCGTAGGACGAGATAACACCGACAATTATGTAAGACATGATCCAAATCCAAAATAAGACGTGGGTACGTTGCCATAGCGGACGCGAATTCATTGGGGCCGCAGTTGTCCGGCGTACTGGCGTAATAGCGTATTCTGGCTTAACAGCCGGCATCTCATTCACATCATTGCTATCGCTTGGTTGACGCGCATCCGCTGATGTATTCACAGAGACTGACCGTCGAAATAAGCTCGGCCTTGCCAACCGCACCAAATCTTCCGAGGGGCAGAATGAGGGCTCCGCAGACGCCGGCGTACTGGAAAGTAATGGGATTGTTCTGATCGGATCCGAAGGGAGAGGATCAGGTGGCATACCAGTCATACCAGGTTTATTTGGTACAGAAGGCTGTGGAGACGTACGTGAACGCCAAAGCGAAAATATACTCGACGATGTGCCAGTAGATGACGGCGATGATCCTTTTGATGACCATGGCGATGAAGCCATACTTGAAGTACCTGAAGACTTTCGCCGACGCGACTCGGCGTTGACACCAATCAAATCTAAAAGCTCTTCAGCAGAGGGCCTCTCGACAGGAACAGGTGAGAGCAGTTTGCTCAGGAGATCATATAGCTCCGATGGTAAATCACTTCGAATACCGGCCACTTTAGATTTGTCAAATCCCTTCCATCTCATCACTTCCTCCCGTAATTCATCGAATTCGTTATCAAAATCGTGCTCGTAAGGTAGCCTAGCGAAACACAAAAAATGAAGGATCATGCCCATAGAGAACATATCCGTCTTGAACGAAAACTCAGCTAATTCGCCTGTGACATCTGGCAGTAACGTCTCCGGTGCCGAGTACCCGACCGTGCCAGTCGCTCCAGTAGCATCTCGTTTAGTACCTTCCCTTTGGCCTTCGCCAAAGTCGCTCACAAGAACTCGTGGCAAAGCTCCAGGTATTCCGGCACTTTCATTTAACAGGCAGTTCGACGGCTTCAAGTCCCGATGTACAAACCCATGTTGGTGAAGATGGTTCAGGCCAGAGGTTATGTCAATATAAAATGATCCAATTTCTTCCAGCGTGAGAAATCTTTTCCTTTGTTCCTCTGCACAGTCAGCCGACCATTGAGATAGCCGCCTAGCTCGCATCTTGAGTTCTGATTTTGTCAGATTCCTATGGACGAGACCAGATCTCTTGTTCACATAATCTTCAAGTGTTCCACAGTTGCAGTATTCCTGCAAAATAAAGACACACGGAACACTTGGTCCAAATTTTGTGAGCTGCGCATTCTCAATCCATACATGATTGTAATTGACAAGATTGGTGTGTGTCAGTCGAAGAAGATTAACCTCACGCAGGACTCGCTCCAGCCACTTATGATCATTTCCGACAGGAATCTTTTTGCACGCAAATTGACCCAAAGAGACGCCGTCTAGAATGTGCTCCACAAGGTAGACGGCTCCACGACCTCCACGACCCAGCTCACGCTCAGTAACAAAAAACCGCTCGAAATAACCCTCGCTATACGCGGAGGACGATATTCCTGATTTAGCTGCGTGCACATCTGGCAACGCACTCGATGATGATGAGCCAAATATAGGCATATCAGAAGGCGATTGCGTTGGCGTTGACGTGACGCTTGCATCGTGCAACAGCCTGAAATAATGCCTGTCGACAAAGGTTCTACCGCCTCTGACTCCGCCATCGAGATTGTCTGGTCTAACCATGCGAGGACTATGCCGCCCATGTAAACCATTTGCCTGACCGGCAAATGCATTCGATCCAGACTGATCAGTAATCGTAGACGCACCACGACCGCAATACGGACAGGAGTCAGCGAACTGAGCTCTGTGACCCGTACTAGCTTGTTGCCGTGACCTCGAAGATGATGTCGCCTGTTGAAACCAATGAGATTGTGAATTAACTCTTGAGCTTGATGGACGATTGACTATCGAAATATCATTGCTGTCAGTGACGGGCTGCGCTAAGGTTAGGTCGCGATGGAGGGAAAGTTGACGCGAGTCACGGTCGAGCAACACCACAGCACCACGGATGGGATCATGCCTAATAATAAGTTAGAAGGCTAACTAGACCGGGATGCACTTATAACCCACAAGACTATGCTTTGCTTCTGGTCTCCATTGTATGGTACGATAGACATCTTAAAGTGCTCTATAATGGCCAATACAGCATTTGGAAATGTGAGTATTCGACCCAGTCAGCCCCGTGGAACGTTACGAAGAAATCCGATACACTATTTCAACGCCAGATCATCCCACTAGTATCCACTTTGAAAGTGGACATCTCAAGCGGATCACTATTGAGTTGCTATTAAACGCTCTATGGAGATCCTGCCCACAGGCGATGATCGATTGTGGAGAGATCTCCCCGGCAACGCCTGAGTCATCACAAAGGTCACAAACTTAAATCTAACTCCCAACGACAAACCTAGCGTACTTAACCCCCGATGACGTTGTCGCTGTGTCACGAATAGCGAACTGGTGGGGATCAGGTGTTCTTCGATCTCTCATCCGCCATATTTATTCAATCACTATCGTCCGAGTGCATGGTTCCAATGTCATAATAATTGCCAAGCGATGCCTTCGACAGTAGTCCAATTTGCCCCTCTGCGGTCTTTCGTGGACCCATCCTTTTTCTCAGTTTTGACGGCAAAGAAGTTGAATGAGTACCGACTAGATGCTTCCGAAAAGCCATTGATTGGGCTGTACAGCATTCCTGTCTCTACATCTGCGAGTAGTAGTGGAATAGTTACATTAGACGGCAATTCTTTTGATGAGACTGCAAGGTTTCCAATCTTCTATGTTTAAAGTTTAAAGTGCAGACTGATATGTCGATAGTCGTATATCCGACCATGAATGTATTGCCAATGGGACATTACTGAACCTAAATACTATTGAAGAATTTAAGCAGTTTGATAAGAGCCGTCTCATTCAGGAGGAGGGGAAGAAGGTACGCCTAAGAATAACTTTCGTCTTTTCCAGACCCACAACTGACACAGTTAAAGATTTTTGAAGCAATTCAGGAGGGTGAAATTATCAAGACACCTTCGAAATTATGCTCGTTTTACTTAATCAGTTTTTCTGCTCTGAAAAAGTACAAGTTTTACTACTGGTTTGCGTTCCCAGCTGTTCATTCAGATTGGGCTTTTGCAGAAGTAGATTCTGTCATACCAGTTGGATTAGAAGCTAGTGCCGCTTTGACGACTGCCATCACAAGTTGGCGTAAATCGGTTGATAAGAAATTGCATGGGTTTTTCTTATTAAAGCAAAACTCAGGAGAGTGGAAAGTCGGCAGCCTAAGCGAATGGATCCATTTTTGGGATAATGCAGATACAAGCGGAGTAAGTGCACGTTTAGCTGATATAGAAGTCTGTTTGATAACAGATGAGCTTAGATCACAGTCGGTTTCATCGATACTTCAGCATTCCCGAATTATCCAGGATGGCCCCTTCGCAATTTCCTGGCCTTTTTAAAGCATCAGGGATTGTTGCGCGTGAAAGTTCTATGCTTTAGAGATCTACAGACGTTGTCTTCCGAGTCACGCAGTGTATGGATGCAGTTTGAAAGGGGGGACGTGACATGTACAGATGAGCCACTGCGGACCACTGGATGGGAGCGGAATTCCCAAAATAAACTCGCTCCAAAAATGTCAGACCTAGCTCCGCTGATGGATCCTAAGAGGTTTGTAAACTTACATTTGGGTCGCCGAGTGTGGTGGCGTGCATTGGCTGATAAAGCGCTAGACTTGCAGACCAAGCTGTTGATCTGAACTTAAAGCTTATGAGATGGAGGATTGCCCCTAACCTTGACATTGACAAGGTTCAGCATACAAAATGTTTACTGCTCGGAGCCGGAACATTAGGTAGCTACGTCGCTCGAGCTCTTATGGTAAGGTTTGGCTAGTGTTCCTAATTGCGAAGAGACTGACGATGCTAGGGTTGGGGTGTCCGGAAAATTACGTTTGTTGACAATGCGACGGTGTCGTTTTCTAATCCCGTGCGTCAGGCACTGTATAACTTTACTGACTGCCTAGATGGAGGAGCGGTAAAAGCCACGCGAGCGGCCGAAGCTTTGAAGGAGATTTATCCTGGGGTGGACAGTGTGGGGTATTGCTTATCGGTTCCTATGGCTGGACATCCAGTCTCCAACGAAAAGACGCAAAGATATGAATACGAAAAGCTGGTAGAGCTTATTGACGCACATGATGCGATTTTCTTGCTTATGGACAGCCGGGAGGCTAGGTGGCTTCCTACTGTAATAGCTTGTGCAAAGCGGAAAGTCGTAATTAATTCTGCTCTGGGTTTCGATAGCTACGTCGTCATGCGGCATGGTGTAAGGGTTACAACCGGCGACGAGCGTCTAGGATGCTACTTCTGCAATGATATTTTTGCGCCATCGGATAGCTTGACCGACAGAACATTAGACCAGATGTGTACCGTTACGAGACCGGGGGTAGCTCTAATAGCGTCTGGTTTGGCTGCAGAGCTATTTGTCTCGATAATACAACATCCGTTGGGCCCAGAAGCACCAGCACCATCCTCTGCGCCTAAGAACTCGGACGGAGACGGTAAGTTCCAGCATCCACTTGGAGATGTGCCTCATCAGATTCGGGGCTTCCTTCACAACTTTCAGCAGATGAATATCAAAGGCGCGAACTACACTTATTGCTCGGCCTGTTCGGACCCTATTCTACAGGCTTGGGAAAAGGATGGCTGGAGCTTTGTCAGGAATGCGTTGAATGTCCAGAAGTTTGTAGACGAAGTAAGTGGCTTGGCCGATGTCCAACGTAGGGCCGACGAAATTGCGGAAGGAGCGGACTGGGACTATGACGATGATGGAAGTGTAGATATGTAACAGTGGTAACATGCTGTTATGTTGGCTTTGTGAATCACCGTAGTAATACTTACGAAATGTTTCGTATTGTAATTAGACTGTACATTAACAATTTTCGTATTACATGCTATTCACGTTCTTGCCCTATGTTACATTGCAGAAACTCATATCTTAACTCCACATCTACATCAAGGGGATATCTGCGAAGAAACAAGCTCCAGCAGTTCCTCTTTACTCTTGCCAAAGTTATTAACGTCCTTCATAATTTTGGTCCACAATTCACCGTGATGGGGATCTGCCACAATGAATTTTGCCATAAGATCAGTTTGCTCCTGCTTCGTTCCGTACATTTGTAAAAACTTATTCATCATCGCCCAATGGTCGCCAACATCAGAGTCCGCCTTTATAGCCTTTTCAAACCATGATTTGGCTTTGTCCACTCGTCTCTCGGACCAAAATAGTCTTGCAATAGCGGCAATTAGAATCGGATCATTCTCGCATGTCTTTAAGCCTGTGATAAGCCTTGGCTTACGCTGTGTTCGAGGTTCCATTGAGACACTTTCTGCCCAAAGAGCTCCAGACATGGGGCATTCTTGCAGAGCTTTAGCCAGTAGATTCTTCACTTGATTGAGGTTATTTGCTCGTTTTTCGACTCTAATTCGCTCCAGCCATAGCTCTGGTGATTTAGGATTCGCCAGCGCTGCCCGCTCCAGCACAGATCTGCATCGAATTATAATACCTTGTGACTCCTCCAGTCTAGAAAGCAGTAGCCAGAGAGTGACCGACGTCGGACAGGATTTCGTGCCAGAAAGATAAGCCTCCCTAGCCTGCGCTATTCGATTATTGACTTCATATATCTGGCCCTTCATCATCCAAGATTTCGCTGACTTCGGATATTCACGCAGAGCTTGATTGACAAGCTCTAGAGCGGCTTCTGAATCCTGCAGCTGCCGTTCCAACACAACCGATTTGATCCACACCCTTTCCGTGTCTGCCTCTTGACGAGCGCGAGACAAAAGAAGTCTGGCACGATCATGTTGATTATTCTCTGCCTCGATATCAACAGCCGCAAGCCAAATATCTTCGTCGTTGGGATTATGTTCAAACGCACGACTAAGTACCGAACGTGCGCCTTCAAGATCAGAAGAAGTTAGTCTCTCCTTAGAATAGAGGAGCCATAAATCTTTAGATGTTGGACATGCCTCTACAGCACTCTCTAGCACCGCAAATAAGGACTCTTTTGTACCATGTTGCTTCTCGAGATTAGTAGCTTCCCGCCATAACACCTGCACCGAGGGAAACACCCGCAAAGCATATGCATATATCGCTCTGGCTGTCTCATACCAACCTCGCGCAACTGAATTACGAGCGTCATCCAACCAAATTGCCTCCTGATCTTCCTCCTCGAGACCTTGACCAAGGGTAGACCTGATAATAGCCTGACAAGTAATGACGGCACCTTCTTTTTCGCACTCTTCAGATTCAGTGATCCACTGATCACGTTCTAGCATACCTCCACGGCGCTGCAATTCGGCAATACCTCGTTTTATCACTATTTCGACCCTAGCTGGATTTCCGGCATTTTCTTCAAGTTTCGCTGCCGCAATCCAGATCTCGTGGGAAGTACGGACGGCTTGCCTTGCCTTGTTTAATACCTTTCGCGCATTTTCATCGGTTTCCAATCGAGCTAATGCTAGCCAAAGATCAACAGATAACGGAATGAGTTCCACAGCGCGCGCTAGTAAAATTTTAGCATTGGTAGGATCTTCTTCAAGATTAACTGCCTCTTTCCACAAATTAACGCTTTGCGGAATATTCTCAAGCGCTTTTCGAATAACTCGCTTCTTTGCGTTGACATCAGTTTCAAGCTTCATTGCTTCCAGCCATATTTTGACACTCCTTGGTAGGTTTTGTACTGCCTTCGCGGCAATTATCTTGGCATGTACAGGTTGATTCAATCGCATGTTCTCTAGCCATACATCTTCACTTTTGGGACAGCTGTCGCAACCCTGCTGAATGAGTTTCCTCGCCGAAGACAGTCTGTTTGATTGTTCCTCCAACTTGGCTATTGCAATCCAGCCATTGGCGTGTTTGGGATCAGTCTTGACAACTGACATTAACAACTCACGGTTCTTCGCAATGCTACTGACTTCATCGCTCCGTGTTATGGTACTGGATAAACTGGTTAAATATCCCTTGGGATCGATATTCGTTGTGCCAGACACCGAATCGGTTCCTGCTTGATCTAATCGCATTCCTAGCATCTTATCCTTTGCTTCTGAGATTTGTCGAAAGTCTGTAATAGTACCATCCACAGATGATGCGGCACCATCTGTTGTGTCAATAGCGTTATCATATGCTGCTTGTCCCCGGCTAGCGAGTACGGAGTCAGGTACTGCATAAAATCGCCTTTCTTGTTGAAGTATTTGTCTGCCTCGTCGATTTCTGCCCGTAAGGTCGCCTACTTCTGGGATACTGGCCCATTCATAATCCGTTACAGTTGAAAGGGCGCGCTTAAGGTCAGCGAATTGCTTCGACATTTTCGGATTCTTGAGTTCATACTCTTCTTGTTCTCGTTTCTCCCGGGCTTCCCTATTACAGAATTAGTCAACTAACTGATCTTATTATATCTAAGTATGAGCAACCTACCTTCTAGCTTTTCGACGAGAATCCATGCGTTCGTCTACCTCCTTATATATTCTATCAGCCTCTTCGTCATCTTCATCGTAGGTCCCGCTAGCGAAAAGGCCCTCGTCATTTTCATTATCTCGAAACCTTTCATTGTCATCTTCTTCGTCGACAGTCTCTCCATTCTCCAGAGCCTCCGCTCTCTTAGCCAATGCAGCCTTGATGGCATCCTCTGACGGGCCCTCGCGTGCTGGGCCAATATCAGATCGAGTAGTGAACCCTGTGGCGCCGCGGCCTAAGCCGGGGACGTAATTTTCGGGCGCCGGCTCATTCAAAAAGTCCCGACGAGGCGCTGCAAACATTGCGACTAATAAAATCAGTCACTGCCACATACAAAATCAGAATCAGATGTCGCTTGGCGATTTATGGGATCTTTGCCGGCGGAGCGAAAGTCACCGAAGGAAGAAATAGTCCGGGTAAATCGTCGTGTTCGCTGCTTTGTGACTTTGGAGACATCCTACCCACCTCCGGGTTCTACCGAGCATATATATAAACCAAGGAACCGCTTACTTGTATACTGCAGTTCCACTGAAGTTATCAACTCTTCAAGCGAAATGCCGACAAGGCATCGTAGCGCCAGCTAAATAAGGGATTAGCACTAGTTAGACTCCATTGTGACTAGCTTGTGATCAGCAAACTCACCAACAGCCCTTAAAAAGTTAAAATTTTTAGTTATGGTTAATTTTGACTCCATCAATCCATGCAGTAGACTGACACTCTTTGTGGCCTATAATATTACAAAAAGGATAAATCTTTTCAGTACTGCTATTTCTACTTATCTTGGAAATGGGTAAGATCGCGTCGATGAAACACAACAATGCATTGGCGGCCGCCAAAAGCGCTCCAGTTGAAAGATTGAATATTTTCAAAATGAACACTGGACTCGGTCAGCACATGCTTAAAAATCCACTAGTTGCTAAAGGAATTGTTGATAAGGCAGATATTAAATTGGCAGATGTTGTTCTTGAAGTGGGTCCGGGGACGGGCAACCTGACAGTCAAGATTTTGGAAAAGGCTAGGAAAGTTATTGCTGTAGAGATGGATCCGCGAATGGCTGCTGAAGTTACGAAACGGGTGCAAGGAAAGCCGGAACAGAAGAAACTGGAAGTTATACTCGGAGATGTGATAAAGGCAGATTTGCCATATTTCGATGTATGCATCAGCAATACTCCATATCAGATCTCTTCTCCTCTGGTGTTCAAGCTGTTGAACCTTCCGCGGCCGCCGCGAGTGTCAGTTCTCATGTTCCAGAGAGAATTTGCTATGCGACTTGTTGCAAGACCAGGCGACCCATTATATTGCCGTCTGAGCGTTAATGTACAAATGTGGGCTAAAGTTACACATATAATGAAGGTAAGCATAATGGCGATTTCGACAACATGTTTCTAAAACATCTTAGGTTGGAAAGAATAATTTCAGACCGCCGCCACAGGTCGAATCGTCGGTTGTCCGGATAGAGCCAAAGAACCCTAGGCCACCAGTTGATTTTGAAGAATGGGATGGTCTACTTAGAATATGCTTTGTCCGAAAGAATAGAGTAAGTGACTCAATCGAAATTTTCCTGCAGTCAAGTACGCTTACAAAGTGAGATTAGACTATCTCGGCAGGATTCAAGTCAACCGCTGTGACAGACATTTTGGAGAAGAACTATCGTACATATTGTTCTCAGAATGACATTATGATGGACGATTCCGTCGATATCGGTATATTAATCGACAGAGTATTGGAGGAAACGGAGATGGCCAACGAGCGCGCTGGAAAGTGCGATGAAGCCGATTTCTTAAAATTGTTATATGCTTTTCATCAGGTCGGGATTCACTTTGCTTAAAGGATATTAGCATTCTGGAGTTTGGGAAATTGTTTTGTCGAATCAAGACAACGTAAATATGTATTTGCTGTACAATAAATTTTTTCGAACATTGTTACTGCACAGAATCCGTACCAGAGATCACATCGCGTATAACCAGTCTTCCACTGCCGGCTTCTATGTACATAACTAATGCTTCATTTCATATGTGTACACTTAAAACTATTCACAATAGCTAAAATACAAAGTCCAGTACTAGCCGCTAGTCGCATCTGATGTTAGATTCAAGTACGGGCCCATGGTGGTGGTGCACTCGGCTTAGGCGGCTGTTGCTGGGCCGATGCTTCAGGAAGATAGAACGGCAAAGCCTGGAATGGCGATTGTCTTGGTGGACCTTGCGGTGCACGCTCGCGACAGTCACGAGCGAAATGGCCAGCGTTTCCGCAGATTCTGCAAATGATATTCGCCGTGTAATTTCGCTGATGCGGGCAATCGTACTTCCTATGGCCTAACTCACCACCTACAACGGAATGTTAGTATAGTGAAAGAAATGCTAGAAAATTGTCTTACAGTTCTGGCAAGCCTGATTTTCGTCGTCTCTCAAAGTTCCGTTCAATGCAGCCAATTCTCGCAGTTGATTGCGCTTTAACTCGTTCTCGCCTTCTGGAATAGAGGCAGCCTATCGAATAGTTAGAAGCACTTTCTTCTGCAACGCTTAAAGATGAATACGAACCGATTCGATAACTTTGTTAACAAGCTTAATGGCCTTTTGCACTTTTTCTTCCGTATCAGCAATAATCAAGCAATGGAGGTCTTCCTCCAAATTCGACTGATAAGCGGCATCAGATCGACCTTTGCCTTCCTTGACCGAACCTTTGCCACGAATGGCGATCTTAGCCCCCGACTCTTGCTCCATTTTCTTGAGTGTGTTGCCTCTCGGTCCAATTAATTGACCAACTATTTTTAATATTAGTATCATTATGATCTCCTCAGCAAAAGTATTAAACTTACTAAAGTTAATTTCAGGATAGTCGTTAACAGGTACGAAGACTTTTTCCTGAGTCTTGAGAGGCCTTCTGTACTCTGACGGTGGTCGGAAATCAGGAATTGTTCTCATCGCCTTTTCAACAAGCTTGTGGCGCTCATCTTCGAGCTTCTTCCTGTAACGAAATTCTCGCGTATTGATACGCTTGCCATTGCTGTCATATTGTGGCGGGGGGGAAGGAGATCTATAACCGATTAGAACATCAGAGGTACTTACGGCCTTATGAGCTTACCTTTCACCGTCTTTTGGCACCACGTCATTGATTCGTAATTTTTGGGAAATTTCTTCAATCCGCAGATTCAGTACATATGCCTAAAAGGGTTAATATTCTGCACCCACACAAAATCATATATAAAGATGCTTACCTCAACCTGTTCAGGAGTCATATTGCCAGTTATACTGGTTGGCATATTGATCAAATTAGCGACATGATTCTCTTCAGCGGCAGCCCAACGATTGCGCTTGCGCTTTCTCGGAGTGTCACTGTCTCTTGTAGTTGACCGACCACGCTTCTCATCAGACGCACTTGGAGGTGGCGGCGGGGGTGGTGGTTCCAAGTGATCTGGAGGCGGTGGCGGCGGTGGGACTGCGTCCGAAGGAAGCGGCGGTGGAGGTGGAATGGCATAACCTGAAGAAGGAGGTGGTTGTGGCTTTTGAGAACCTGGAGGGGGTGATGGCGGTGGTGGTGGTGGCACAAATGCATCAGGCATTCCACGCCGTCTCGCGCCAAGAGGAATATTATTCGTTCCTGTGTCAAAAGAGAGAATTGGCTATCTAATATGCAGAAACAACTTGAACATACATACCTGTTATACCGACCATGCTGACTTGTAAATATTGCACAATAGTGATGTTCCCGTGGATCTTTCGGTGAGATTGATCGGGAACTTGAACTTTTCAAAGCACTCATAATCTGATATACCGGTTGGCGTATAATTCAGACCGCGTTGGATTTTGGGGTTAGGGTATCCTAAGCAAGTTCTAGATTTGAGTTCAGGTTCGGGTTTGTCATTCATCAATGACAGTCCAATGACAGCCGACTATTTTCCACTTGGTCCGATAATCAAGTTCGCACTCAAGTCGCATTTATTGTGCCAGCATCCCATTGTGACATTATTTTGCCCGATTTTAGTCATGTCATCTGGATTCGGACTTACTGGTGGCAAAAGTCGATGCTATAATCGTGAGTCCTAGCTGGGTAATTATTTGTGTGTAATTGCTAATAGTGTATATCTACACAGTGTGGGTCGACTTGGCCCAGTGCGAGAGCGAATTCAAGAGTGGAGCTATCGAGCGATCAGCATGTCAGACTAAGTTAGCTGACTTTGTTGAGTGCCTGGATCACAAACGAGAAGTATGTTGCATTCTGATTTATCTGCGACCGGATTATGGATCCTGACAATGTACACATGCAGAGAGCTCGGCTCGAGGAGATACGTGAGGAAATTCTACAAAAGAATAAAGATGTAAGACGTCCCCAGAGAGGATTACTCACCCTCAACCAAATTGAATAGATGGTGGCACTGCAAAACAGTTGGAGCTGCAGGAATAGTACGGCCCAGCACCCGATACGGACAGCTTCACGACAGGGGACGTGGAACAGCGTCGATTTAGAAATTGTTTTGGATATGTATATAAGAACGGAGTTTGTCGCAATGTCAACCAATTTGAAGTACGTCGGAGTGCTATATCATTATAGAAGGTCGCGCCTGGTGTCATACAGATTCCCAAGTGGGGGATGAAATAGTTTCCTTAACGCTTTCATTGCTCGGATTCCATTAGTAATAAGTCGACCTGACTACTATATAGTCTGTGGGCTGTACGCGTTGGTCTAAATACTCATAAAATAGTAAGAACGTAGCAGCGATTAACAGATACTCTCTGGACGCCAGGCTACCAGAATCGTTTCTTCACATGCGGCTCACAAAACAATATAATGAAAACATTTATAAAACGATCCTATAATTATACTTCACGATAATATTGAACTTGCCTTTTCGATATGACGTCGATAACTCCTTGGTTGCCCGGAGTCCCCGGTGGTCAGATGTACGACACTTATAACCCTACATGTAATTGTCGTTGGGCTCCAACACCTCCTTGAGCAAACAGATACGGTCGCCAAAATTTTTTCTCTTCACACCCATCGATTTCAACTACTGAAATCAATTTCATACTATTGTACCAGTTCTATCAATTTCAATTACGGCTGAATACTTATATACCACTGGTGTATAGATATTCTTTTGATTTGTTTTAAGTCGTTAATAACTTGAATTTTTTTTGCCCAGCATGGCTGACCAGCAACTTACCGATATCGACGGAGATCAGATCGAGTCCAACTACGATGAGGTCGTTGACTCTTTCGATGATATGGATTTGAACGCAGAATTGCTTAGAGGTAAACTATTAGCTTTATGATTTGCTGAACTTCTCCTTTGGGATTGAATCGATGATTGAAAGTGGAGTTATAATGTTGTGTCTACGCCAGTTACTCTATATTGGCTTGTTCTATATGGGATTGCTCTAGTTTGTAAAATTCACTGTGAGAATTTGCTGCTAACAACTTTATAAGGTATCTTCGCATATGGGTATGTACTATGATGCGACAATATTCCGATATTAGCAACATGAGACGGAGCTAAGGTCAATGCAGTTTCGAGCACCCCTCATCCATTCAGCAACGTGCTATTATGCCTGTTATCAAGGGTTAGTAATATATAGTTTTAAGTGAAGGATGAAGTTCCCTAAGATGAAAATTTAGGCCGTGATGTCCTTGCTCAGGCCCAGTCTGGAACCGGTAAGACGGCAACTTTCTCGATTTCCGTGTTGCAGAAGATCGATCCGAACATCAAACAGTGCCAGGCTCTTATCCTCGCTCCAACTCGTGAGCTTGCCCAGCAGATCCAGAAGGTAGTTGTTGCTATCGGTGACTACACTAACGTTACCTGCCACGCTTGCATTGGTGGTACTGCCATTCGAGACGATGTGCGTATACTTCAAGAGGGTGTTCAGATCGTCGTCGGAACTCCTGGTCGTGTACACGACATGATTCAACGCCGTGCGCTTCGAACTGATAACGTTAAAATCTTTGTCCTTGATGAGGCTGACGAGATGCTTTCTGTAAGTCATGACTGAGCGACCGTCTCATATTGGATTCTAACAACAATGTCAGCATGGTTTTAAAGATCAGATTTACGATATCTTTCAGTTACTTCCTCCTTCCACTCAGGTTGTTCTTCTTTCCGCTACTATGCCCAAGGAAGTTCTCGACGTCACCACCAAGTTTATGCGTGACCCTGTCAGAATTTTGGTGAAGAAGGATGAACTGACTCTAGAAGGTATTCGACAGTTCTACATTGCCGTTGAGAAGGAGGAATGGAAGTTGGATACTCTCACCGATTTGTACGAGACCGTTACTATCACACAGGCTGTGATTTTCTGCAACACTAGAAGAAAGGTTGACTGGCTTACGGATAAGCTTACTGCCAAAGATTTCACCGTCTCTGCTATGCATGGAGACATGGACCAAGCTCAGCGTGATATCATCATGAAGGAATTCCGATCTGGCTCCTCTCGTGTCCTTATCACAACTGACTTGCTTGCAAGAGGTATCGATGTTCAGCAGGTGTCCTTGGTCATCAACTATGATTTACCAGTCAACAAGGAGAACTATATCCACAGAATTGGCCGTGGTGGTAGATTCGGTCGAAAGGGTGTTGCCATCAATTTTGTCACCAACGAGGATGTTAAGATCATGAGAGGTAAGTTGCAGCTACGTGAGTTTGGATTCGTCACGAAGGGTTGCTAACAACTGTAATGCTATAGATATTGAGCAGTTCTACAGCACTCAGATCGAGGAGATGCCTATGAACGTTGCCGATCTCATATAACTGTAAAATTACGGATAGTTGACTAAATTATCGCTTTGAATTTGTCATTTATTTCCTTCTTTCAAGTTTATTTGTATTTCGGTCAGGACGGAGAAGCCGTTCGCGGTGGTCAAAATTAGTGATGACTGTGGTAATGAACAATATGAACTAATCGAGTTTATTTCTTGGCGTGTGTTACTTTGTAGTTATAGATTATATCAGACACATAAGATTGCCGGGTTTTGTTGGGAAATGTTGCAAAATATATGTTTATTCAATATACTTCCCGTCGCATAGTTCCTGGCCTTTGATTACTTGACATAGGACATTCCAAATTGAGAAGCACGCGACAAGCACTTGTAGCTATGTAGGCGCAGCATGCAACAGTTCCCCAAGTTGACAATTTTAGTGTTCTGTTGCCGTAGTGAAAGTGTAGGTGTCGAAAATATTTTTAAGCTCTAGTTTCCCTCTGAGCACGAGTCTTAAACGGGCAACTTCGAGCCGCACGTCTCCCTTCGAGGTCGTTCGCCCACAGTGCTGCAGCCACATCAAAGACTTTGGCGATATTTCATATTTTGCAGCATACTCAGTATCTCATTTAAATTCTTTTGCTGTCTCCAAATATCCTTTGCCAAAGCTCCCGTTTTTTCGCAACAATGGTCGTCAAAGGTATACTTGTTCTAGAACTGTCTTTCTCATGAGTGGAAGTCTCAGAAGGCGCTAGGAAATTTCCTTAGCTAATTTACTCATTTAAAGCTTCTCTGAGACCAGTTGTTATTTCCGGACCATCTGGCATGTGCTTTATGTATTTCTTAGTCGGTTGTGTATGCTGACGATGCCAGGTACTGGCAAGTCGACGCTGTTGAAACGCCTCTTTGCGGAATACCCCGATAGCTTTGGCTTCTCTGTTTCGCGTGAGTATTCATGGACTTGAGACCAATTGATGTACGTAATTGATGTCAATCCATATAGATACAACCAGAAAGCCCAGACCTGGAGAGGAGAATGGAATCGCATATCACTTTGTAGACAAGCCAAGGTTTGAGAAGCTCATAGGGGAGAATGCTTTCTTGGAGCATGCCGAGTTTTCTGGTAATTACTATGGTACATCGATTAGGTCTGTCGAGGACGTTGGTACGAAGGGAAAGACTTGTATTTTGGATATTGATATGCAGGTACGTATGGCGTTGCTGAAATTCTATACAGAGGTATTAATCGATGTATGCCCACAGGGAGTTATCTCGGTGAAGAATACACCACTTAATGCGCGATATCTGTTCCTTGCGCCACCAAGTCTCGAGATCTTGCGTGCTCGATTGGAAGGGCGCGGCACCGAAAGCCCAGAGAGTGTGAAAAAGAGGATGGATCAGGCCGAGAAGGAAATGGCATTTGCGGAGACAGGCGCGCACGACAAGATCATTGTCAACGACGACTTGGAGAAGGCATATAAAGATCTCATAGATTTTATATTTGAAGAACCCTGATGTTCTGGGTTGCAATAAATTGGTGCTATTGTGCGCAGAATGTATAGCTACGATAACATTGACTTATATAGATTTGATATTATTGGAAATAGACTTTTTGTGAAGAACGTATTTTTGAACCTTCCCGTGCATGAATGCATACCCAAAATACAAATATTTATCTACACTTGCCATCAATGGACCATACGGAATGGTTTGCCCGGTTCCCACTCCCTCAATGCTTCCCTAATATTAACCCAATACTTTAACGTTATCGTCGAAATCTTTGCTCTCGCGAGATCATGAGTATCGAAAGACTCCTCTACTTCCTTCTCCGTCAAATCTATACGAGCCTCTATACTTGAACTCAAATCGGCAGCTTCCTCTTCGGATTGGCAGCTCTCAATTTCTTCTAGAAGCTCATACACTTCCATCAGTAGCTCTGGATCCTGCGGCATCTTCCTTGCTGCATCCTCCTCAACACCCATACCCAAAGATTCCAGCAAATACAGCGCTCTGCTCAATGGCGATGCAAGCGTTGAGTATGCTTTATTCAGTTGCGATGATGCGGATTCATACTGCAATTTATCTGCGTCTGTACGTGCCAGATCGGGGTGAGTCCTAGACTGCAACTTCAGAAATTCTTTTCGAAGCTTCCTTACGTCAACTGCGAACGGCCCTTTTGGTGGCGGCCCAGAACTTAACGTCAGTGGAAATAACGAGTAATATGACGGCCCTATTTTCTCATTTTTTTCGTCTTCGTTATACATGTGCGAAGATTTCCGAAACTCTCTCAGCCACAAGGTCGATGTCGAGGTGTTCAAACTTGGGCTCCGTCTGACGGGAGTCCCATGCCCACCAAATCTCGCGTAATATCGCGACAAAATCATCTAGGATGCAATAGGTAACTCATACAAGGAATGCAAGACAAATTAGGGTCAGTAATGGGTTATTTTTTGCGAACCGATCGACAGAAGCATCGGAGTCATCTCGGGAGTCACAGGCCGCCGAGAGCCAAATGCGTCCGGGTAATTTCCGCATAATATGGATGCGGCGGGTGGGTATAATGAAAAATTAAAGTTATGTTTGTTTACTGACAACGCTGCCATCGCAACGATGTTTACCGCCTGCGAGCTCTTGTCTCCAACCGCCCAGCTGCTTCCAGGCCGCGTTGCAGCTGTCCAACTCAGCTCTGTCGTTTGTTTATATTCTTGGTAATATACATTGGGCATACACTTTTTTCTTCATTGGCCATTGCATAGCTAACATTAATGTAGTAATGGACACAGAGAACTTACCGCCAGATGGCGAATTCGGTGCAACAAGCTTGCAATCCAATATCCCCATCCCAATGACACCATCTGTGTCGCGAATACCTCAGGCAGCGTTTAAACCGCCGCAAACAGTACAGCTGTCGCCTTTAAGTAAGCGGCATTGCTCTAGCGGTGGGGAAGTGCTAGGTGATTTGCGGCCAGAGATCACAAATATGGCACCACCAAAAAAGCACGCTACATCGTCAGTCATGCATCGTTCTGCCAGTACGAAGTCTAACTTAAGCAGCTATAATCCTACATATACTTTAAATGTTGCTAGAAAACCGGTTTTAGATCACACGTCGGAGAAGAAAATTCTGTCTAGTTCGCGAACGACAACGGCAGCATCCCGGAAGCAAGCGATGACAGCTCCTGCCACAACCACCACGACAGGAAAGACATCAGTGAGGCCGATGTCAGCCAGTTCTATTCACCGCCGCACGGGCAGCATTGGTCCGCCCACGACGGCCCGGCCAAACAGCGCGCAAGAAGACGACATCTACGGAAGTGGGCGTATACTCTCCGTCAACACCACCGTTGGTAATCCGCCATGGGATGTTAAAGGTCGGCTCGAAAATATGGAGCTGAGGTTTGAGGAGCTGTTGACCCTTATGGATTCGCAAAAGGCACTCTCCGGCTCTAAAATTGATGACCTTCAAGCGAAAGGTAACTAGTCGGTCATTTTAGAGAGCAATAGAAGGTCGGCTAACAAGTCGAAAGTCGTTGCTTATGAAACAGAACGAGCTGGATCCGATTTGCAACAGCGAAAACTCCAGGATACTGCCAATGAATTGCAACAAAGAGTCAGAGAACTAAACAGCGACTTGGAAGACGAGAAGAGGCGGTCGAGAATTGACAGGGAAGATTTGGAGAGATCCTTAAAGTTAAAGCTAGACGAACAGGAGCGGCTCACAAGGAACAATGAATATGATCTTCTTCGACAGCATAAATCAGCGTTAGAATTAGCAGATGCCGGTTATGGTCGCCAACTGGAAGAGCGGGACGCACAGTTTGTGGAGGAAATAAATAGAATTAAGTCTCAAAATGAGGACGAGAAGTGCCAGCTGTTACATCAATTAAAACTCGCCGAAGCAGATCTGAAGAAAGAATACGAAAATCAACAGCAGTCATTACAAGTAGATATCAATCGTTTACAGATGGCTGTAGATCAGGAGCGTCAAACTTCTCAGGCTGTCGTGGCCAAATTGAAAGAGGACTTAATCATTGCTCAGAATCAACTTCGCGATATTCACGCTGAGTTAGAAGAGGAGCACCATCGCAGCGCTCTACTTAGAAAGACCATTGACGAGCAAGCAGCTTCCTCCCTTTCCATGGAATCTTCTAGCCGGACACTGCAGATGAGAATACAAGCTCTCGAAGTAGAGCTAAGTAACAGGGACGTGAAAATCGCTGAGATGCACCAATGCCTTGAACAGACTTTGGAATCAGAAATGAAAGTTAGAGAGAAGTTAGTGAAGGAAGAGACGCTTCGGCGGATACTGCACAATCAAGTTCAGGAGCTGAAAGGCAATATTCGAGTATTCTGCCGAGTGCGTCCTCACCATAAGCACGAAGTGTCTGATGTGGCTGACATCAAATATCCGGATGGCTCGATTGAAGGTCGTGAAATTGAATTGACGGGCCCCAGTAACGAGAGTGCCCTGGGTATGGCCATGGGCACTGTCACAACTAAGACTCACGTTTTCGCATTCGATAAAGTGTTTGGGCCACATTCCAATAATCAAAAGATTTTCGGCGAGATTTCTCAGCTTGTCCAGAGCGCATTGGATGGATATAATGTGTGCATATTCTGCTATGGCCAAACCGGATCAGGAAAAACCTATACAATGCAAGTGGAATGATGAAGACCGCCATGGTGGTTCGACTAACGCCTAATAGGGCTTCCGAAGATGGCATGATTACAAGAGCTGTTGACCAGATCTTTACTACGGCGACGAACCTTCAGGAAAAAGGGTGGGCATACACTGTCCAAGGCCAATTTCTGGAGATTTACAACGAGACCATTAACGATCTTCTTGTGTGTGCGGATGAATTTGATAAGAAGAAATTAGAAATTAGAAATGACCCTAAGGATGGGAAAATCATTGTGCCAGACTTGACAGTGATATCATTGGACTCGCAGGAGAGCGTTGCAAAGATGCTGAAGACCGCTTCGGGAAACAGGTCTGTTGCGGCTACAAAGGCGAATGAGAGGTCCTCGCGCTCACACAGCGTATTTATTTTAACGTTGCATGGTGTCAATGTGACTACGCAGGAGAAGAGGGAAGGAACATTGAACTTGATTGATCTAGCCGGCTCAGAACGCCTATCGCACTCTCAAAGTACAGGTGAGCGACTGAAGGAGACTGTTTCGATCAACAAAAGCTTGAGCTGCTTGCGAGATGTCATTACAGCTTTAGGATCTGCAAAAGATGGTAACCACATCCCGTACCGAAATTCTAAGGTAAGCGATTTGTGAATTTGGTATATAATTGGATGCTAATGGGGCTAGTTGACATATCTTCTGCAATACTCACTCGGAGGTAATTCAAAGACGCTTATGTTTGTGAATATTTCACCACTTAAACAACACATTTCCGAAACTGTGAATTCACTGCGATTTGCGACGAAGGTCAACAACACTCAAATTGGCACAGCTAGGAGAAAATAAGACATAATTCATGTAAATATGTCTTGTAATTTTTGATGACTATTGGTTGGTAATCTGTTATTAGCGATCATATCCTTTGCGAAATTCTATTGGTAAACAATGTCTGTATTAATATATCGGTGGTGTAATTCGTATCGTGCTAGCGAGGCATGTATAGCCATCAACAAATTATTTACATATTATTATACAACATCGTCATTTAGCATCTGAAGTGTAGAAAATATCTAAGTCGTCACGATCTGCCCTTTTTCCAAGCCTTAACGAAATCAAGCTTACTGCCGGCACTCAAATCCTGGCCTACACGCTTTATTCTGCCGATGCGACATATCTCATCGAACGCACTTATGATTGCATTTTTGCCAGATACATCTAATGGTTCCGCAATGCGAACCCTAACGCCCCACGCTTTCCATCTACAGACCACTCGGCATAGATAATGCACAGCCGACCTAGGTGGAATTGGAGTCGTGATATCTGGGGGCGAGTATTTGATGAGAGATGGGAAAATTCGGCATTTGCTTCCAATGTAGTTGGCTTCGTCGGGAACCTGGTCGATTGCAGGAGGAAGCAAGGCACGACCGTTAGTCGGTGTGGCTTCGTTAAAAAAAACAATCACTTTCTGTGATGCCAGCGCTTTGGCTTGAATGTCAGCCAAGGGTGGTGGGGTGGACGATGATGCAGCAACAGGTAAGTCCAAGGCTGCCAAAATTGCGCCGAGAAGGGTATACACCATGATTTCACCTGTGTAGGTCGGAATGACGAAAATGGGGTCCAGTCTACAGCAAAAGTTAGTTTCGTCTGTGGTAGAGAAAGCCAAAGACGCGCCAGTTACATACACAGCAGAATAGACCAAAGCATCCAACGGTGACAGGAAGTTGGAGATAATTATATCACCTGCTTTGGGGGAGCTCAATGCATTTTTCCGAGAAACAGATCGCCGCGCACCATCGATGCTAACATTCCAATACCATACGCCGAGAATGGTAAGAAGTAATCGCGCAGACACTCTGCGTACAGGATAAGAAGGAATAATAGGTAATATGATGCCGAAATGTAGAATTCCCAGGGCCAGCGCGAGTGGGATTTTCAAGATGGAGGAGATAACTGCCAGGACGACGTTACCCAGGCGGACTGGTACAGGTGATGATACGAGGGCCGTGTTTGCGAAAGTCGAGGACGGATGGGGCAAAAAAGGTGCAATGCCTGTACCCTTGTCGCGCCACTGCGAGAACTTTTCCATGCTGATGAGACTGAGCGAGGTCGCTCCGGTTCGGGGCGAAAGTACAAACGAGCTGAAAGCAAAGGAGTAATTCTTGATGACGTAAGTTAGCGCGAAAGCCTTCCCGCCGAGAGGTGTGCGGCGTGGGTTTGGCGCTGTTGCTACGATCGGAAAAATCAAGGGTCCACTTCGTGAAAGAATATGATATTCAAGTTCACCACTAAGTCCTTCGAATGGCGCACCCGACAATCGCCAACGCGCTTAGCTTCCTCAACCGATACCCACGTACCGGATCGCTCTGGCGGCTCGGCGGCATGACCATCATGTCCCTCACGGGCCTACTTTCCCGCACCTTTCTGTACGGCTTTCACAATGTCAACGCGTATGGAGTAGACCAGTTCGTCCAAGTTCTCGAAAGAGCAAAGAAGGAGGGCCGTGGTGTCCTGACAGGTTAGTGACCTCTATGTAAGCGCATTGCCGTGCTACTGCTGACATAGAACTTGCAGTGTCGAACCACATATCAGTGTAAGTCTTGCAGCTTTAGACCGCAGTTGACAGCATGCCGTACTAACATAGAATCTCAGGGTTGATGATCCGGTTATGTGGGGCTTGCTACCAATTCGAATGATGTTTAATCCCACGCATCTCCGCTGGGGTCTAGGTGCGGAGAATATATGCTTCACTACAAAGTACTAGGTTCTTCTTGTTCTTCCTGTGCCCTGACCGTACTAATGGCTTTTTAGATTTACAAGCAATTTCTTCTCAATGGGCCAGGTCCTCGCGACCTGGCGGTTTGGCACAGGAGTCTACCAAGGTTCAGTCGATTCCGCCATCCTACTTCTCTCGCCTTCATCCCGTGACTCACTTCCCGAGACTTCAGACACAGATGCACATCGTTTTCCACCATCTAGCCTGCCGCCGCAATGGATTCATATCTTCCCAGAATCCTTGGTCCATCAGGCATATCCTCCTCATCAGACATCAATGAAGTACTTCCACTGGGGAGTCTCTAGGATCGTACTCGAAGCTGAAAGGCTACCAGTTATCGTTCCGATATTTCATCAAGGTCTCGACAGTGTGTTTCCGGAAGACAGAGAGAAATTGAAGTACATTCCACGGACGTTTGTCTTTCCGAAGTGGAAGAAGGAGAATCGGTTGAAGCTCAATTTTACGTTCGGGGCGCCGTTGAGCGAATCATTTTTTGCTAAAGAGCGGGAACAATGGAAAGACCTAGCGGACACGCAGCATGACAGCGAAGAGTCCTGGAATCTGAGATCAAAGGTTGCAGCGCGGGTCCGTGAGGCCGTTGCGGATGTGCGGAAGGGTATGGGCCTGTCGGATGAGGATCCGCGGTTTAAGGATCCATATTTTTGGTCTAATGTCAGCGAGCTCAGTGGTGTTAAGATTGCCGGCAAGTACGGCAATTCATCAGTCAAAGTGGTCGAAAAGGAAGGTTAGAAAGGGCAATTGTAAATATAGATTATAGAATTGTACAGCTTGGGTTACTCGTATATATGAATGATATCAAAAGTTTTTGCGTTACCTTATCCCCAATGCAGGACAACGACAGACTTCCATGCAGCAACAGATATCTATATATGACCTATATTTACAAACATAGCTTGCTTGGTCTCCAGCCATTTATCTGCAACCTAGATGCTGCCACATTCCAATTTGCCTTGCCTATAAACCGATTACTCAGCGCCTTTATCAACAATGCAACTTCAGCTTTTGATACATAATCTCACTCGCATTCTACCATGTCTCGGTGATGTATTGCCAAGCGCGCTCTTTTTCCTTCCAAAATTCGGCTGCTTCTTCGGCCGTCATGTTGCCCTCTTTCATTGCCACCATCTTCAGTGCTACATCAACACCTTGTCCCATACCTTTAGATGACCCACAAACAAACACACAGCCCTCGGGATGTGAAATAACGCTCCATACTAACACGGACTGATCAATTACCTCATCTTGAACGTACTTTTTTGTCCCACAACGGGATTCCACAACCTTACGGACATCACTGTCATCAGCTCCCCATTCGCCAGCATAGAGCTCGTCAACTTTGGACATTAGCATGATCAACAGTCTCAAACTAAAATAATATCCCATACCTAGTGAATCACGGCACCCCTGCAATACCCACACTTTATTTTTACAGTTTGCATTTTTCAGCCGCCGTTGCACAAATCCCCTGAATGGAGCGATCCCAACGCCAGCCCCAATCAGCAGCATTGGACCATCATGTCTAAATTCCCTCGCCAATGGATTGGCTTGAAGCCCACGAAACATTGGAACTGTCACATTCTGGCCCGTCATTGTCAAATGCGCCACACGCTCTAGGAATGCGGTGCAGTTTCCTGGCCGCACGGCAATTTCCGCACGCCAGCTTTCCAACGCTTCGTGGACAGTAACCGCAACCTCGATCTTGCGAACCGAGCTGACTCTCTCCCATTTCTCTGGCGTAGAATCCATCTCACAAGGCTCACTCTTGGCCAGTACAGCTTCCCGAATAGGGTCGGACGAGAGGCTGTAAAATCTTGGTATCAGTGTCGGAAGAACCGAGACCAGGTGAGCAAATGGTGGGTTCGATGACGGAAAAGCGGAGAGTAGTTGCAGAAGCGTCGGAGGGTAGGCCGCGGACCGTAAATTGCAGAATGTAGACTGACCTTGTCGACTGCAGAGCCAAGAGAGGATAATACACTCACTCCGGTTACAATTATATTCTGCAAGAACTCGGAGAAGATTCTTTGAAAACACGCCATTGTTAAGGTCTACAGTCCAAGTGAGAATTTCACGCATGCTCGTTTGCAGACGACGCGGTTTATCCTCGCCCCAGATTGTGGGCCAGCGTCCTCCTTTCGTAACAAGCGTAATTTCGAGATTGCTGTCACGTTCCGAAATGCCCAGTCGTCTGAAAATGTCATCAACAAGAACTGGATCGTTAGGGGGGCAGATACCGACTGCTCCACCAACACGGAAGTCCACACCGTCCATCTCATCGGGATAATTGGTAACGTCGAGATCGAAGTGATAAGTACGCTTAACAGCTTCCGGACCGGTCAAAAGTCGGGCAGCCAAGACCGGAACATTGTGGACATTATATGGAAAATGTGGCTTCAGATAATCTGGAGCTTGAAAATGGTCAAACCGGTGTCTATTCCCATCCCCTGTGGTTGCCGACCGCAAAATGTCGATGTTGGAAAGAGGGAGCGTGGCTACACCCAGAAGACGCGGGCTTCCCATTATCTTGAACAGTGGCAGCCTGAGTGAGTTGAACGCGCGCGTTGTTGGGAAATCAATGCCGACGAGAGGGGACGGAGGAAGCGTGCCGGATAGGGACGAAGGGGTTGCGGTGTCAAGAGTCATGGTCGAAGTCGATACGAAGCAGCGGCCGCCTCCACAGCACTCCGAGTCGACTTCGTCGGCATCGAGCTGCGGATCGGCGATGGCCTGAGAAGTAAAAGCTCGGGTGAAGTCAGTACCGAGCGTCGTGATTCGTGCGCGGGGCAGCGGTGGTGAGGACGACGACTCAATGATGTCTGACTTGATCCAGGCAGAGTCCGGCAGATCGACTGCAGAGGAAGGAGGCGCCATGACCGTGTTACACTATATGTTTGTAATTACACGTGATTGTGAAAGGAAATAACAAACTCGAGAGGGATTCGATAGATAAATTCAGTGGCGAAATATGATGGGGCATGTTCGCGAGTGACTCGGGTGAGCCGCACGGAATTTTGGTGGCGCGAAAGGCGGACCATCTACTACAGCAACGCCCCATATGTCCTACAATTAATTAATTGTACACATACTCATATAAATGAGTAAGTCAGTAACAGTCCATACAACATGCGCGACAATTAAAGAGGCTAATTATCCGACACTCCTGCATGACTATTTAATTTCAACTGTAATAATTACCTACCGACAGAATCGTTCCCCCTCATTGCAGGAAAGTAACAAAAATCAGCTAATCGAGACGCTATATTGCAGATTTATGGTTAGGAGCTAGTTTTGCTGAGGCGCATGCATGTCTCACACTATTAAATAGCTGCGAACAAAGTGTAAGAAGAAATCAGGGTGAAGTGACAGCTGCTCTAATATACCCTAACCTGTGCGGCTTTGCCTATGTCAATAACGCCATCCTCCTTGGTGCCAACCATGCGTCAAACAAACCTTGGCTACCATTACTCACTTACCGTTGGGGCAGAGCAGCCAGAGCTGTTCCGAATCGCAGAAATGTACGATATTCGTATTTGTTATTCGTAAGTCCCGACTTTCCACGATTTTATTGCAGATTCTGGCACTAAAATTACGTGCCGCAAAGCGGTTGCTAGCAATAATGCCCATCTAACGCAATCCGATGGGCCCTTGCAGACTCGGTTCGGTGACCGCCATTCAAAAAAAGCTCTGCCACCTCACACTGATCCACAGTCGATGGCATCACTTCCGTTCGGGACTGCCGTGGATTCCAGTTCTTACATTATCTCGGAAGATAGTTGCACGATTCAACCTCGCAAAAGAGCGGGCCGGCTACTGAGCAGATGTTGGCGTGTTTCGACACTACAGAGTACGATTGACCATGGATAATGAGCAGGACCAAATACAAGAGGCTACAGACCGTGAAAGCTGTTGCATTTATATCAATGAACACTGGGATCGAAGACTTCAGATTCGGCAAGGCAAACTTCAGCTTCAACATGGCGCGTCATCTGAAATCTACGCTCCCGACTCTAGCCTTGGGACTTCAGACACAAAGAAGCAGCCTTCTATCGCTAGCCTTTTTTTTAAGGAAAATCAGAAGCTTACAGTCCTCGAAATGCATTTACAATGGATAGTTACGGAGAAACAAGTATTTACGACTATTGAATCACCAGCGCCTAGCAAATTTTTGTGATATTCCACGGATAACACTTCCTCTCTCCTCGCGCCATGCCGTTCGGCAGCAACTTCTCGAGGATTTTATAATGAAGACTCACTTATGGGCGCACCAAAGACAAAGAAGTAAACCAACGTCGATGCCTGAACTGACGGAAGCGGTAGGTCTTGCAGAGTTGGCTGACCATATATCCAACGCGATTCTGCCTTTGTAAGTCGAAATATTAGCATTCGCAGTCTCTCTGAACGGTCATTTATATTATGCAACATTTACTTACTTCAGTAAGTCAGCGATAACAGAAGTCAGTTGGAGTAAGTAGAAGATAGCGTTATCGCGTTCACAATACCGCCAGGATGGGAATTTCCACTCCATATCTTAATTACCTCCTGCTCATGGTATGGTGCATCACTATTTTATTTCTCGCTGTAGCCCACACGTCATCCTTTCCTATTTGACCCGTCAATACCTGATTCACGCTACACCATGATCCTTGTCGATCCACTGCTTCATTTCATTTGTCTATTAACGCACAATCTAGTGTCTTCTTTGTTTAGTTCGATTCCCATTTGTGGAGCTCATATCTATCTCAATCGGCTGCTCCAAGTTTCTCTCGTCATTTTTCAATAATACCGGTTGACAATGTTGTGTGTAAAATGTCCCAATTGAGAAACCTGTTAGGCAGCAGGCAAGGGGGGTCATGCATAATACAGAACACATTTATTATATCTAAATGGCAAGAGATAGTCTAACTATTCAAAATATGTAGTCGAAGAACAGGTATCTAGGGCAGATAAGATCGATGGAAGCCAATAACGGTGAACCGATGTGTCGTAAAATGTTGTCAGCTCTAATTGTTTTGTCGAACACCACCAAAGATTTGTTATTTGTTCCCATTTGATACTCCATCAGTCCATCTGCGTCAGCTGCATTATCCGTAGTATCAGGCCTGGTCCACGGGCCAACGCTCGCTGTTGCTATGGCTCTGATAGCTCTGCAGTCGTAGAACAGCCGGCTTTATCCATTACCTCCGCCTCGCCCACGACGTCTGCCATGCATTTACAATTCCATTCTATGCCGGTGCCAGAGTTTAGACGCTCCTCAACAATCTTAAATCCAAATCCTCATCTTGTGTCATCACAGGTATCTGTTCATCCGTGTTGTCAGAATTCTGAACCCAAGTCGGTAATTCACTTACTCTAGACGACTAGACCTCCATTTTCAAGCAGCCAATCGGATTTAATGAGCTCCTACCTTGGACATGGTAGGCTGAACTGTATGAGCCAAGAATTGCCATTGTTCTGAAAACGACTCCCGGTTTTGTGAATAGATGGAATAGCTTTATATGAATAAGAAGCTTTGTTTCATTGCGGCACGGAGATATTTCCGAGTTGTCGACTATGAAGAGCTGACATATAGTTTCCGCGCTCACCTCCACGCTATTCTGATATTGATCTTTGAAGATCATGAGAAAATTTACTATATCTTTGGGATTGCTTACAGAGTGGTGAAGCTAACAAACTGCCTATCGGCAGGATGTAATAATTTTGCTAATGTATGATAGTATGAAGAAGCAATCTATTCTTGGACCGAGTATTATGTTCTTCACCCACTAAGCCTTTTTTTCGTAGTGCGTAAGTCAAGTATATTTATACTCCTAACTTCAGCTAATGACACATTCCTGATTTTGCATATCTCAAATTATATATCCTGTAATCACGACGCTCATACTCTGAATTTCACATGGTATTATATGACCCGTTATTATAACGGGTAGTGGGTAACTTAGTCTCTTCCCTTAACAAGAAGGCTGCTCCACGTTGTTTGAATATATTAACTATTTTTATCCACCACTTTGCGTTGCCAATAACGAATAACATTATTCGCAGGACGTCCGCACAACGAATAAAATTGCGAATATCATTCGCCGTCGTTATTCGCATAAATATTCGCAACCCCTGAAACCCTAACACCCTAAAACCCTGAACCGAGCAGAGGTCATAGTTCTAATGGTTCTAACTCAAAGAAGCAACAAAGCCATTCAGGCACAAACAGCGAGCAGCAGCATCAACATCCGCATCATCTCTCCCTGCAGTGAGTGTTTGTTCACACCAATAGGTCTCAGCCTGAGTTAAAGAGCCTTCTAGTAATACTTCAGAGGCAGGAATTGCCATGAAATCTCGAGCAGCAGCTGCCATCTGAGAGAAATCTCGTTTATTGACCCTCCACCACTGGAATAACCATTCGGATCGTCCATGGCCTCTATGTCGATGCCTATTTGAGGGTAATAGTGGTCGATGTCCCGACTCCGCTTCGACAGCCAATGGCTTCAACCTTCGAAACATGCGGGAGCCACTGGATTTTTTGGTGCACTATCGTGACCCCTGAACCAACGTTATTAGATTCGAATATTCGGCGAATAATGAATATTATTCGCACTGCTCAGGATTTGCGAATAAAATTGCGAATATTACTCACAGTGGTTGGGACTTGCGAATAACGAATACGAATAATGCCGATTACTGCGAATATTCGTATTCGGAGCAGCCCTGCTATTAAGAAGTAAGTTATAGTTGATAACACTGCATGCCTTAATAAGAGTTAGGAGTCGTGTTGATCCAATCTTTGTTTCGTTAAGCACTTCATCTCCATGACAGTAATGAAGTCAGCTTGCCATACGAAGGAAACAGAACAGCGTCGGACCTAATGATACGTCAGTCGATCAATTCTGTGTCCAATTTCACCAAAGTTTTAGATGGGACCGATGTCTCTATGTGGTATTCTACTTCATGATGTTCTTGCAAGAACGCGGACCTTCCCCGTCGTAGAGACCGATGTCAGCAGTATGATTGAAAGCTTTCCAATAGACATTTAAAATCCCAATCTGACTAGCAACGGGGTCGCCGCACTGACTTGAATTGGCATGTATGACAATCGTTCAAGCAGACACGATTAAGGCTTAGCACGGCTAATCAAGCGTACTGCAGTGAACGAACGACAATCCTTGGAATTCGAGCTCATCTACTACTTTATTGTTTCCTCCTTTAAGATGCGAACTGGTGAGGCAGTGTCAGGTTCGTTAGTCGCATTCTTATATTCTCAATGAATTGTTATGATGCGAAATTGGCGATCCACGACCTCTTTCGACTAATGATTCTTATTGACAGCGGGAATTTAAAATTTACTCCTTACGATATTCAAGCCATATATTGGCACGGTCTGCAGGACTGGAGACCGACGTTGACAACGGCAGAGGGCAAGGACACGCTAAATCACGTATCCACCTTGCAAACTCTGCGAAAATCCCAGAAGACGTGTCGCGACGCCAGTAAAATATACGGGACCGGAGACACGGCGGGCAGCAGGCGTCAGGCTCCGTTTACGGCAGCAAATGTGAAGCGGTTTCAGAGAGATTTATTGTTAAATTTGTAGGCTGAGAATGTCAGCGCGGGTTTCTTCACAGTCACCCACCGCCAATTGACCACTAATCCGGCTAAAAAAATTTGGACAAAGCTTTTGCTCATGCTCCCAAAGAATTGTGTACATAATGCTGAATCTGATACTTGTTCCTGTGTCTGTCTCCTGGTGTACTTGCAACGACTTCTCCACTTTCTCTTCTACTGCGCATTTTGCATTTTCGTCAACGATTCGTCATCGACTGCAAGCAAGCAATTGATCTGTAGCTCTTGGGTCACATTGTGAAAAAGATACCTTGCCATTGGAGGATCTCCCGGCTAGTGGATTGGATGGAAGTAGTTGCCGGACCGAAAAAATTAAGTTGACAGGAGCTATTAAACGTTTTGCGACCCACGAGTTGTGGACAAGGTTTCACTCAACAGGGGGATTGACAATGACGGATTTTCTCCGGCTGAACATTCGTTTTGAATGCACTACTATCATACTCGCAATCTTCCACTAGAGGTCGGGCGGGACACATGGGACAAGAAGAAGTTGCAGGTTTTCCGTAAGAACGAAGCATCTCCTCTCAGCGGGCTTGCAGATTGTGGTTCAAGAAGCAGCTTGATGACCATGACTACTGATTGGCTGCCAACTTGAAGTGGTCAATCCTTGCGCACATCCGGAAAAAATGAGAGGCAAAGCAGGCAATGTTCGCCCTCCCGTGACAGTCCTACCGCAACACATACGCGGGCCTTGGGCGCAGTGACCGTCCCGTGTGGGACACGTATCCTGGCGTGTGCAACAATCGCCATGAGGAAAAGGCAACTTCTTTACATTGAGTATTTGGCGTAAACAACGCTTGGTGTATCTTGTTCCAATTGCAGCAGACTATAACTCGAGTCGCTCTTTATCTGTCCTGATGACGAGGATCATGTCTTTGGTTACTGCTGTTGACTGACGGCACTTACAAGGTCAATCGTTTCCGCCTTCCACTGGTTAACATAGTGATGTCTAATCTCCGCACAGCCTTGTCGCCGTGTTTCTTGCCGACTAACAGACGCAGTCCTACAGGTTAAGTGCAACGATGATGCAGATCCATTATTGAGCTAATCGACCTCTCATATCTTAGAAGAGATTGCGTTCTCAGATAAAGCGCCAGCTGTAGTTTACAAATGACGCAGATAAGGCTCGCATGAATGCTTCGGTGTCCGCCGACGGTCAATCAACCGTGGCTCCGGCATGTCCAGCAAAATATCAAGAACTGTCGAGCAACGTTTTGCAACATGACGTCGTTCCGTCAGTCAAGCAACTTGTGATCTGCCACAATGTGAGACATATGCAAGCCAAGGTAGAGCAAATTGAAACAGATTCCCTTCCCCGGCCGTTAATTGCTTCAAAGTGCAATGGTGGGGGGCAGCGTGGTTAAATCCGAATTGCCCAATCCGTTACAACTTGGGCCAGAGGATGAATACTTACTCTACTCCCAAAGAGGGATAGCGACAATTCCAATGTTGCTCTTATTAAATCATTGCTCAGAGAGACGCAATGAGTGACGTCGTCTTAGTTATGTTTGGCTATTCAGGAGGTCAAAGGAATGGAAATAGGTTGCTTTTGTAGCTAGGCTGCAAGTTGTCTGCATCGTAGCAGTGATTATTGTTAATTGTGCAAGCCTTTCTAGTTGTGGTACAAGTTCAGAATATTATTTTGCATTGCACCATACTCACTGGTCTGGTCTCAAATGTTCCATATGACATGCGGCCAACCCGTTTGAAAATTAAACCCTTTCGTCATCATCATGAAGTTCCCAGCACAGAAACAGTGGTGATGCTGTATGCGAGCTCGCTATTTCATAATAAATAGATACTCGGGGATAGCGACGAGGCATGCTCACTTTAGTTCAGCCAAGTAGGGTGAACAAAGCCCATGTGTCTCCCTATTGCTGACTTAATCTTGACTCGTATATCTAAGAACTGCAACATCCTCGTCATGGGGACTGCCAGGCCCACCGACAATTGTGATGACTTCACGACCATTGCATCAGCAGATAGACCGTGGGTGTTACGCAATGGAACATATGGTCACAGACAAAATGACGATTGCGCTTTAGAAAGTATCAGCTTACTGCTAGCATGTTGTGTGGTGGTGTGCGACAACGCATTAATAACCACGTGATTGGCAAATTTTCTTGGAAAAGAATAGTCTGCGGAGTAACATCATTAGTCCTACGTACATGCTAATTTTATCCTAATACGCTAATAAAGAAAGCCACATTATATCTCTCATGATGGCATAAAATAGTTCTCTGATGAAAGCACCCGAGCTCGTGGAATTCCCTTGGAAACGAGACTTGTTCGTGCCAGTTCTCGAAACCTCCGCCATTCACCTAAATGTTCACTGTACTTTTACTACGTACTTCCACTACGCAGTATTCTACTTTTAGCACCAGTTTCTCCTCGTGTCAGTTCCTCACGTTGCAGTTTTTTACTCGGACATAATTTCTCAGTCTCCCTTGAAATGTTGACCACGCTACGCTTCGCCGAGCTCTCGCTCCAAATTGTTTGTTGAAGTACTTAATGCTCTGTTTTGTCGCTCCACGTGCTCAAGTGTGGAATACACTCTGGATTATTGAGCATAGATAGCTACTTATAATTTTAATATAGAGTTTACGGTGGTGTCAAACCCACGTCAGTTGTGAGATGTTGAGTGAAAGATGTGATGAGGCGTCATCTAGCAAGGTCGCAGGAATTCTGTGCCATATGGCGAGAAATGACTTGTTGTGATGAGTCACATGGTGAGGAGCAGCAAAATAAAATGTAACGTATCCTATACACTTCATGTGGCGGTCACGCAGTACTACAGTGCATGTATTCATTGGTGACTCAGTCTCGTTCAACGTAATTTTAATCCTAACTAGCATGACAGCCACCGAATCTATTTGATAATCCAGATGCACTGACTCTTATAAATAGCTCTGTCATCTTTCTTGTACCTAGATCACGTTGAAACGCTTGATGTTTAGCCTGCCAGGGTCCTTTGCCAGGTAGTCAAGCCGCATTATTCGCCCTCGAGTTGTGTCAACTTTCACGAAGTGCGTCTACCTAGTAACAGTTGAGTGACTTTAGTAGACACTGCTGCTTTATTCCTACAAGCGTAGTCCTTGACCAATCCAGCATGCGCACTACATTATATACCATGCCGCAAATAGTTTACCCTAATTCAGAACACTGCTATCTTACTCGTATTAGGGAATATCTGTCTCTACTCAATAAAAAGAGCCAGGGTTAGGTTAGGTTTGTGTACAAATCCCCTGTTTTAAAGACGTCGGCATACTGTAATTGTTTTTAGCTGCGTCAGCATTTACAGCCTTATATGGTAGGCGACATACCAACACAGGGTGATGCTTTCAAAGAATACTGGATGTCGAGACGGAGAGCCCGACGGGAACGTGTCCTTACTACTACGATGAAGGTGCGATCCTTTGTGTGAATTCATTTCTAGCTGTGTACTGCGCAAGAAATTACGGAGCAAAGCAGCATTGGCTTTCAAATGAGAGGTACAAGGATATTAGTCCGCCGTCGGTCATCTACTTTAGGTAAAAACTAGGTAGCTCTTCCCGATCGCCCAATGACGCTCCAAAAAAATTGTAATATTTCGTTCAACAGAATTAAAGCTGCTGCGGAGAGTGATGCCAGTGCAAGTAACAAGGCCATCAAACTGGACATAACATCCTCACTTGTCCAAAAATAACGAATCCAGATAATGTTTCTGCAGATATCATACTATTGGCAACCCTTGCAAGAATGTGGGCGAACGAAGAGGAGATGAGCTTTGACATTCATGAAGTCAAGGGAACTAAATAAGAAATAGCTTATTTTGATGGATAAGCTGTAAGATATGTAATAGAACAATAATTGTTGTTAATTGTACAGGTATTTCTAGATGCGGGGCAATCGCCATTAGGCGCAATATTAATAAGCCTCGCGTACTTTCATCTTTGGTTATCTTAAATCCGTATGTCGGACCATTCTCATCGCGTGCCGACCCATTTCATGACGGATCCAAATCGCGTGCTGTGTAGCCAATGAGATCACGCCATTAATCGCCCTGTTGCACGTTGTCCTTCGAGCATTTTTTCCTTCTCCAATCGAGATCCATTGACGCACCAAACCATGGTATGACGCACTCATTGCACGGAGCCTTCTCTCAAGGCGAATCACGTCGACTGCTGGACAATTAGTAATAAATGTTTGTAATTTTGGGATACTCCGATCATTGAGTTCTTGCTGAGGGCACGCATTTCTTCGGGTTTGGGTTCCTTGATCGGCTCTGAAGTAGGTCATCCCTTTTTTCCATGCCAAGTACGAAAAGGAAGCCGCACTGCGGTGCGAAATTCTTTAGCGAATCAACCGGAGCAACAGGACTCATCAAAGTTATATCTTGAAAAATGAAAATCATCATCATGGTAGGATTGGTCTAATAAAGAAAGTGACCGAAGAGCACTTGACTAGGAAAATGAGCAGCTTACATGATGCTGGTAACGGTGCGATTTAGTCCGAGCCCCAAAGGACGTGGAGCAGATGCCCATGCTTTTCAACTTTTCTTTCTGTCTCCTCCATGGTATTATTCCAGCAGTCTAAGCGTACTATTTAATATGAGAAACGCGTAAGTTTTGTAGAATGGGCCGGCATGTTAATATAAATTGCCAACGCAAAAGTCGTCTGCTCAACAGATAGCAGCAACTCAGTGCAGGTGTTATTGAGGAGAAGAGCGTAATAGCCCAAACATCCTCTTGAAATGAACATGATACAATCAATAACCATCATCCCGCACCAAGACATTCTGGGCTGTAATCTTTGAAGATTTGAGCTTTGAAGGGCAATTGAATATCAGATATTAACGCGTCGGGACTGAGTGCACTTATATTTGCTCATTCCACTTGTACTAGACGGTCGCCAATGCCCGGATTTTGCTGAGCTGATGACACAGACCGTCATGACCGCCGGCAGTACAATCATGGCGAATATCCACACAGCCGGTCCATGCGGCAGCATGATTCCATTCGTACACACACTTCGTATTACGGTGCACTTATTGCGTCCCATCTATGCATGTGGCCAAGACGTCGACGATTGTCCCTTTTGGGAGGTCTGCAATCTCACATTTACGGGTAAATTTACACAAAAAGAACTCTTGCCTAATGACCCCCCCACTTTGCTTCTTCGTCAGCTTGCGCGTAAATTACAAGTTTTTGTTGATTTCAAGTAAAACTTTAGAACCAATTTTACAAAACATTAAGGCTGACTTAAGCATGAAATTGGAGCACTAACTGATGTCTGTACTGGCAGAAACCTTGTCCAGAAAGCGGATGTCTCTCGCCTTCCATGTCCCCAGTTATAATGACTTCTCTCTCTGTCGAGCTTCCTTCCTCTCATTACTATCTGTGGAAGTTTGCTGGCTCTCAGCAATCCCGTCGAGAAAGCTTAATTTTACGGCTCACTACTCTACGGCTACATTCTTATATACAAGTGTGACTGAAGACATGTCAACATATAACTAACGCTGGCTTGCCGCACATTACAGCGAATGCAGGTACTGACGTACACTGTGCCGTTTCAAAGCAAGCTGAAGTCTGTTTGGCTCAAAGCCAGACAAAATATTGCGTAACAACGCGCCGACTAGATTGTAAATCTCAATGGGGGAGCCAGCAGTCTTTCATAATCTTCTTATCAGCTAAGGAGGCGAATTGTGCTCTGCATCGCCCGAACTGCTATTCGACGCTTGTCGTACGCTACTCTTGGACATGTTGAATGTCTCCTCCTGTGCTAAGCGCACCACCTTTACTATAAGGGTCAATGATGCACCACGGATTAGTATCCGCCGTCTCGCCTGTTAATTTATAGCCATCCTGCAGAGAGCCGCTCGATCCAAGCCTGTCTCTACCTTGCTTGTGGACCAAATGTCGACCTCACACTCAAGCTGGCTTACACATTGATGGGACAGTTCCATCAATGAATTTGAAGCTGTTTACAGAAGATGCCTGAATTGAACGTGACTGTGCTCCATTATGATCCAATTCATTTCCCGTACTACTGACTTGCTTTGCCCAAATAATCTGTCTCGCTAAATCATAGAAATTCAGATTGCATAAAGTTAACTTTGAATAATTCACATATTAAAGCTACCTGGCTGGCATTCGACCCAACAAATCTGCTTGACCTACCGCAACGCCTCTCTACCTGGTGCGGCCTGTAGCTCGTGGGAGGAATATAAATCAACGGGTCGAGATGATGTTGCGGCTGTAAACTTTGAGGACTGCAAACAAGACAAAGTACAGGCGGGTGCGATCAATCCATAATAAGCAACTGGAAGAAGTGTCTACAAGATGGTGAAATTAATGTCGAGATGCGGTTCGAAAATGCGCCATGCCGTATTTGTTATATGTCAGAGTTTATCACCTTTCGCAAATGGGACGCGCAATCGATTCAGACCCTGTTTTCACGCATCAGAGCTCTCGAATTCATAGGCTTTGCCGTTACGCAAGCAATTTTCAAGATAAATTCTGTGATTTCGTCTGCGAATCTGGTAAATCTCGTCGCTTGCACACCCATTGTTAGCGAGCTCTTGATGCAATGGTGCCCACTCATCAACACACAGCAGTTAGAAGAATTGTGCTGTAACGGAACTGAACTGGGCTGGAGACTGGGGATCTACAGGACTAGGACTAGGCTGGACGAGAATCTGCAAAAAAGAACTATATTTAAGATAACAATACAAAGACTTGTGGCAACCAAAGTTGGGCAAGGGCTGGCTTCAGGTCTCGTGTCTGTTGCTAGAGTCATCTTCAACTTACTTACAAGCTAATCGAAAAAAAAAACAAAAATAAATAAATAAATAAAGGGTAAAAGTCCAAAATAAATAAATAAATAACGTAATATAATCGAGCTGCACACTTTCACGGAAATTGCACAGTCCAATTTTAAATCACCATTGATTCTCACATGGAATTAACTTCACACGAAGCCAGATTGAATGTTGCTATCAAGGCCATGAGCAAGACCCGAATCTTAGTAAAAGACGTGCCGCAGCGATCTACTCTGTTAGCGAATTTACTCTAAGGTCGAAGGGCGCATTATCACGACACGAAAGCTTACAAACTTAGAGGAAGTACCATTGTCCGATATATAATCGACCTAAATTCGCGATCATTTGTTCCTAGATTGTTTAGTGTTGAAGATATGGCTAATCGACTGCTCAACCGCGACGCCACGCGTTGGAAAGAACTGGACTTCAAACTTTGTTAAGCGACAACCCGAGCTCCGAACGCCTCTAAATCGAAGAATCGACTATCAGAGAGTCCAATGCGAGGATCCAGACGTGTTTCGATTGTGGTTTGAACTTCTTCGGAATAGATGACCAAATACACAGCATTATTACCCTTTGCATGCCTGTTCACTCGTCTCATAAGCTCCAACCATTAGATGTTGGTTGCTTTGGCCCGCTAAAGCAAGCGTACGGAGCAGGAGTTATTCCATTCGATCCGGAAACTGTCATTTCGAAGCTTAATATTAAGATCAGGGCCCCAACACCAGTTGGGTCCCCACTTCTCGAGCCTCAACATTGGGTATCGAAGGGATTACGTTATTTATTTATTTATTTATTTACATAAGCGAGCTGCGCACCCAAGCGAGCTGCGCACTTGGCCACCTACAAGCACGTTCGAAGTTCAACAAGTCCACGACAACACAGAAAATCAATTTAATCTACTCTGAAACCTCATCATTAGATGTCTCCAATAGTTCTTGACAAGTGCGCGCATTATGGCCTGTGTTTCCGCAGACACCACATCGCCGTGCACTTACTTCTCTCCGCGACCGACGACCACTGTTTCGACGTAATTCTTGCTGTACTGGGATATCAGCTCTTGCCCCTCTTGTAGGTTAAGTGATCCTCCTTGCTGCAAATGTGTCTTTTTGGCTCTACGACGTTTACTTAATATCGAATTGGCCTCCCGGAGTTCGGACAGCTCGGCGCGTAGAAGAGCAACCTAGTGCATAACAACTCGCGCACCTTTCGCAAACTTGTCGACAGCGCCGTAAATCGAGGTTGGCGAGCTATCCTGATGCCTGACAATTCGATTCTTGACAAATTCGGATTGCGAAATTGCTTCTGTCGGGTTTTGTGGTGTCTTCGATACCCAAGGTTGAGGCTCGAGTAGAGGGGAC
>NW_027117521.1:0-47811 GCF_038497645.1 Lipomyces chichibuensis
AGTTGATTGAATTTCAATTGGTGGATGCATTAATGATTGGAGGTTGGGTGGTCGCGTTGTTTACAGGCGTGGCTCACTCGCTTGTGTGGCTCACTGGCTTTGTTACTCCAGTAATTTTAGATTTGCTCAAATATAACTAATATAAATGAGTGGTTGCCCGGCTCACACCAAGCTTTCAGAAGTGGCATATTTGCGCTGCAGTTTAGATATCTCGCAATGTTGGTAACACGGATGAGAGCGTCTCCGAGAACCCACAGATAAAAAAGTTGATTGTTGCGCCGCATTGGTTTACACCAACTTCTGTCTTGCCAGGCCTGACCCGTCGTCGTCATCACCTTCCTCGTGGTAATGTTCGGGTTCGCACTCTAAAGCTGCCAGTTGCGTTCGACATTTCTAAACAATCCTGAGTTTGCGTTCATCGGCTTTCAAGTTAACCTGCGATAGGTAAAGGGGCTCTTTCATTGTGACATATCATGAACTGACTGTTTATGCGAGTTTCTAGACACCATTTGGTCAAAAATATTCGACATCAGTGCTGAAACATTTGAGCCTTTTTATGCGCTACCATGTCGAAATCTCTCATGAGATCTATCAAGAATGTCACCAATGGGTACAGCTCAAATCAGATCAAGGTCCGAAATGGTTAGTAGATATTTATTGGCTGGGTAGATGTTAGATTACTTGAGCATATCATCACTACTCGATATTCGAGATGATATTCTAACATTACGTCTGTAGCGACCAGTAATGATCCTTGGGGTCCCGTGTCTACGGACATGAATGAGATCGCGCAGTGTACATTTGACCCGTAAGCTTCCTCATGTAGTTGGATTAGATGATAGGAGCTCATCATAATTAGTGGTTCATTTGTGGAAATTATGGATATGATCGAGAGACGGATGAACGACAAAGGAAAGAACTGGCGTCATGTAATGAAGGTTAGTATCATTAGCGTTTTTTTATTGAAATTTCGCGTCCATAACGGTGGTGTCAGGCTCTTGTGGTTTTAGACTATTGCATTCACGTGGGATCTGAGGATGTAGTGCGGTGGGCTAAGGATAACACATATATCATTAAAACTTTGCGTGAGTTTCAGTATATCGATGAAGAAGGTCGTGATCAGGGAGCAAATGGTATGTGTTAAGCCATTCTAGTTGCGTATGGGGTTATGTGGACCCTAATCTTCTCATTGTCTCTAGTCCGGGCCAAGGCGAAAGACCTTACTGTGTTGTTACTGGATGATGAACGAATTAGAACTGAACGAGTCAACAGGGACAATATGCGAAACAAGATGGGTCAGCCAGGTGATAGCATGTTCAATGGAGGGTCACACGCTAGCCGGCCGTACGAGCATCGAGCTCTCAGGAGGATACCCGTTCAGTCCGATTTCGATAACGATGAAGATTTCCGAAAAGCCTTGGAAGAGAGCAAGCTTACCGCAGCAGAAGAGGAGGCGCGCAGACGTGAACGCCATACTTTCGATAATGTTGAAGATGAAGATATGGCTCGAGCGATCAAATTGAGCGAGCAAGAGGCAACGAAAGAGCAACAGAGAGCATACTTCGATACGCAGAACAGTAACTTGCTGTTTGACGAATATGCTCCCCGGGAGACTGCGTCTCAGCAGTTCGCGCAAACCACGGGATATCCTCAGTCCACGTTGCCTTTCCAGTTACAATCACACTCAACTGGATATCAACAGTCTTCGTCACCATTCCAAACGAAGCAATACGGTGGCAACAACAATAATATGGATCTCTTACTAGATGTCTTTGCGCCATCTCAGTCTGCGTCTCAGCAAGGTCCCGGGGCTTCCGGCCAGAATGCATACTCTCAATATCCTTTTCCGCAAAGCACAACGCAACAGGTTTATCCCCAGAAGACTTCTCAATCCGCATTTTCTCAGAATACATCGCAATCGCCATTCTCCTCACATTCACCATTTACTACCGCAGCTACATCACAATCGCCGTTCTCATTCTCACAGGCTACAGCGCCATCCACCTCTCAGGAGTTGTCCCACTCTGCATTCTTATTTTCTCAACCTACAGCTCTGCAGCCGGTGCAGAGTCAACTAACAGGATTTTCGGCTAGTAGCCCGCCTCGGCCTCTACAGCAGCAATCACCGGCGGAAATTTTCGGACACAACACGGTCTTTGATCCTGCTGCTCAGCATCCAATGTCGACTGGCTTCCTGCAGAATGCCTACTCGTCGTCACCCTTCCAAGTCTCTAGTAGTACAGGAAATGGTGGTTCGACAGGACAGTTCAACGCTTTCGGCCAGTCTTCATATAGTCCGCAGAGCTACCTTAACAGTGAATTTGGTGGCCGTGCTGTCCATGAAGACTCAGCAGCAAAACGATCGAATAATCCGTTTGCGAAACCGGCGGCTGCAAATTCTAATGAGACTAGCTTATTGTAGTGCCGATGTTGTTGCAACAGCTGGTATCCGCTAGAACGGCAGAGCGTTGATATTCCCAGCTTAACTATTTTCACCTAAATTCTGCCAAGCAGCAACGTCACGTCGTCGTCGTTAATTTTTCGTTTTGGATCGTTCGGTGTGCGGTTAGCTTTTGTGGTGTCGCTGTATTATTAAGATTTACACAAATGTATTTTATGGTTCCATACAGCGTATTCCTGTCATTATTGGTCTTCTTACTTGAGAGCATAAGTCTCATTACTATATATATATATTTCGAACGTCGATATATATATTAAGCGAGGTGACTTTTGCGGACGGCATAATCCGCAACCATTGACAATATATATGAAATTTTTGATAACAATCATCACGTTCTCGCGAACTCGACACCGGGAATATGCGCTTGTCCAGGTATACATGCACCTCGGCGTATTGGCTTCATCGCAAGTCTCTAAATTATTCTCGACTCCACAAGTAGCTAGAGAGTTTGTAGAGTCCGTTTTAATCTGGGCAGCGGTGTGTACAGTGCGCCGGCTTATATGCATCTTAATTGTACAAAACTCCAGAACACGCTTTCAGAAGTTGCGTGGTTCAGGTCAGAGGTGGCAACTAGGGGTTTCAAGCCAATAATCAGCAACTTATTCGAACTAGATTCAAGCCCGGCGACATAACCCATACCGAACTTATCTCGGCCGGAATTCTGTGTGTGATCAGTTCATCCAGCCGTTTTCCGCAAAGCTCGGCTCCCTTCGCGGGAATGGCTGGCCGGAAAGATCATGCCGACGACTGAGATCCACAACTTCGTCTGGCGGGTTGGACTCAATTCCAATCGTTCAAAGGCAATTCGACGTCTTTCGACGACAAAAGCGTTCTGCGGACGATGGCCATTGCAAGATGCATCACTTCACAAGACAGGTTCGTCCTCTCTTTCGCCGCTGATTCTGCTAAGTCCGTTCCTTGGTGTTCCCTTGGCTGTGGTGTCGCCGGATAGTAGATAGGGAAAGTGGCATCTCGTTAATCCATTCATGCCCTTAATTCTACCCGCAAGCTGATTATTGGCTTGAAAACACTTAATGTCAATTTGTCAATATAGTGGAATCTCATCTCATCTCATGGACAGATGGCGATGCATTTTTTGTCTGTCGCTGAAGGGTCGGAAACCATAGCTCAACGTAATTCATCTGTATAACACTGGTCTAATTGTGCATGCATTCAGGCCCGAAGTTACGAATTCGGCAAATGATTTTCATTGAAAGTCAAGGGTAGATAGAGAACGCCATCAAATGCAGCCATGTGCCTCGGACGCTCTTCGCGGTTGGTGGTCTTGGCTATCTGTTAGGCCGGGTAACAATTTGCTGAGAGTTTCTCACTTTCAGGGGCAGCGTCCAGCACTAGTACAGATTGCGTTAGACTGGATCTATAACCTATGGCAAGATTCGTTTGTGTGCGGCACTGGCCAGCAAGGTGCCAAACCTTGGTCTGAAATATATCCCACTAACTCTCCAAATGGTAGCCCAAAGGGGAAATGTCAACCTCCAAGGTGCACAAGTATTGCGATATCTCATTCTCGCGTTGTCTCAATATCCCTGACGCCAAAACGTTCGACACCGCTCGTTGGAATAGTCAGAAATACCAGTGCTTCAACTTAAAACCGGTACTATTGGATATTTGCCGTGTCTAGACATTCAAGTTCAATCAACCTATTAACTGGTTACCATGGTTCTCTCTAACAACGAGCGAGGCTGGCTACTTGCGGTCTGTTCAGGAATTGCTTGTGTGCTAGGCAGTTTTATAATCTGCTCAGATGTGGTGTTACGACGGTTCAAAAGATTTGAGAATTTCAATATTAGGGAAGATAAGAGAATTCTCGTGTATGGGTTCAGTCTTAGTTCTGGAGTCATGGTATGAAAATCTTCTCCGTATTGTTAGATTTTCGGGGAAGGTAAAAGTGACCTAATAATCGCACTTTATAGATCCTGACGGCGATGTACGAGTTACTTCCAGAAGGGTTTGAAAATGTTGTGAATTCCCCTTCCCTTTATGATCAGCAAACACCATCGGGCTTGGTTGTTATGGCCTCGTACATACTTGGCGTAGCCATTTTTTCAGTTTTAAATCTTGTTATTCACGCTGTCACCCAGCGAAGTGTCGTGCACTGCGCACATGAAAGCATGGATGACGGGCATGGACACAGTCATAGTCATGGGCACAGTTCCTCGCAGGAGCATGACTGTGCTCGGCTTCATAGTCATGAATCTCATGAGCACTCTCATTCCCATTCTACCGAGCCACACAACCACGAGTGCAATAGCGAGCCAATCATTGTCGCTAACTATGGGTCAACGATGTCCGAGCGCTCCCCTCTTATGCTAGAAATTGGGCGCTCAGTTCATACGGAGGAGAACATGGATGCTACAGAGATGGAAGCGGAGTTGTATAGCACAAGTTCAACCATTTCGTCTCTTCCTGATGCTGTTAGAGTTGACTTTAATAAGTTGGAAAAAAGCTCCTCGTGTAGCACTTCATCTGCACCATCGACAGTCATCAATGATGTCAACGGTACAGATCCAACTGGGCGTACAGTACACCTACCTTCTACTGCATTTGCAGATATGCTTTCTATTGGCATGCAGACTTCTTTAGCCATTTCCCTACATAAGATCCCGGAGGGTTTTATAACTTTTGCAACATCATATGCTAACCCCGAACTTGGACTGAGTGTATTTATTGCTATCGCGATTCACAATTTTATAGAAGGATTTACGATTGCATTCCCATTATATCTCGCTCTAGGTTCGCGGTGGATGGCACTGGGAGCCGCGTTTGTTCTTGGAGGACTTTCACAGCCTGCTGGTGCTCTTATTGGGTGGCTAGTTTTTGGAGGTCAGCAGCCAGAGACTGAAGGAAGTATGGTGTATGGTGTCCTCTTTGGCATTGTCGGCGGCTTCTTAACTATTATTGCACTTCAGATGTTTGCTACGGCTGTTAACTACAGTCGGAAGCCAAATGTATGCATCAATTGGGCTTTCGCAGGTAGTGCTCTAGTGGGAATCGCAATAAGCTTGGGGGATGTTTGAGAGCATAGATTTTGTGTCGATTTTTATACTGTGACAGTGGACGAAGCGGAATGTCTGAAGTCTGAGTGGTTGCGGTTGGCCCTGGGGCGGGCTGGATATCTTTCCATTTCACCTTATGTTGATGTTATTACATCCCTTTTCATCCGGTTTATAGACATAGTTTGGGTCTTTATATTTTGAGCTTTGGGCTTGGTTGATGTTTGTTGGGTTATTGTACATGCATGACGGCATTAGATAGGCATTTGTTTTTATTGCAATTGTGGAAGCGGAACATTTGCATGTTTCGTCGTAGACTTCCAAATCGGCGTTGTCAAAGGTGTTGTCGCTAAATTCTTATTATCAATCGACTCACTCGTGTGTTGCCTCAAAATAAGTAACTGACTACGGTCATGCAACTACCGGGAAGGAGACGAGTTTCATCGACGGCGAGTGCTTCGGATTGCCAATTTAAACCCTCCTCGGCGTTTTACGTGTTACTCTGTCTGTTAATAGTGGCCTCCGCCTACAGGCGTTGACGTCATTGCGGATGAGTAATTGGACAATTACATGAGAGGGACGGCATTATTAAAACATCAAATGTAGTAGTTAACTGTAAAACCAATCTCGTGCTACTTTCATATATATAGCTTAGGAATTATTACGACTTTTATACCCTTTGCGGAAATCCCTGATACTTCCTTCTCTTACTATCAATGGTTAGCAGGAGCAAGCGCGTCAACATATTTGATACGACGAGTGCGTTTACGAATGTTGCACGATATACGGGTGGTACAGAATTTTATTGCGCATAATTGGTGCCTTCGCGTAGACTTTTGGACGCCACCAGCATGCAAATTCACAGATTTGGTCATTAAAAGCAACCAGAGTTCGTTCTCAGCAAATTTTAACTACAAAAACGTGGCTCACTCGCTTATGGAATACGTTATGCAGGTTTCAATTGATGGCTTAAAAGTCACAGGTATAACAAGATCGTTCAAGCAGACACTGACTGCTTAAGAGTCTAACCTTGGGGCTACTTAATGACTCGAAGTTAGGGTGAGTTACGTGCTTAGATTGCATTTCTTTGATGGTATAGAAATGAGCAGACTTGCGTGCGTCACATCTTTGGACCACCAAAAAATTAGGAATAGACCGTTGAACAAACTTTAAATTTCATTAACTATTAGCGTAAGTTAACGTATTTCCCCATCGAACCGGCCGCACCATCGAACCGGCCGGTTCCACCATCACCAAATACTAAATGAGCCAGCATTGGGTTTCATACATATGATAGAGTATCTCCAGGATCAGAAGAATGAACTTTATTGGTGAGCGCAAATTATTGGTACCTTCGATTCCTATCTTTAACATGAATATCATATTGAAAACTACTAATTCACTGCCTGTGCCTTAGGAACGCAGAATCCAGCGACAGTACCCCCGCGACTCTGATATTTCATTGTCATGCCCCAGCCGACTGATGTTGCTGTCTCATCATCTATTTAATTAGAAGCTACAGGGACATAGTAAGCTGTACAGGATATCGGTGAGACTTGTTCAGTGACCGCAGAGGCATATCACAGTCTAGCATGCCTGGTTGAACGGCGCGCTTTCATGTGACGCCTCTTCGCGATTGATGCAGATTGCCTCACTGACCGATATTCGGGGTCATCTGACAGTGAGTCTTTGGATTTCTCTTCTAATAGTTCTGACGACTCTCGCCTTCGAAGCTTGCGTATTTTGATGCCGGCCTTGTGAACGTCTGGCAACATTTCGGACGCGAGACCACTGGTAATAATTTCGGCCTTAATTTTGGCTTGCTTCAATACTTGAGTGGACTTGTTCTTTCGATTCGTATTTTTTGTCACCTTAGAGGTTGCGTGCATATTCTGTTTTCTGATCTTTGTCGAGGTTGTGTTGCTACTACTTTCCATCGTCCTCCCACCTTTTTTGTCAGAATATCCGGCAATTGTAATTGGCATTTTGCCCTTTCTATCTCTCTTTAATGGAATAACCTTTCTTTTGACGATAGCTTCAGACTCCACGCGGTCAATAAATTTGTTGTTAGTCTTCGCTCTCTTGATCACTGTACCAATTTTGATGGTGGCATGAATCTCTTCGCTAACGATTCGCTTCGCTTCGATATATGCTTGGCTAGCTAAAGTGGACGATGCACCGCCCCCTCGATCCTGTTCGATAGCTGACAACAGCTGATCATACACCGCTCGTTCCTCCGCCAAAATTATTAACAGCATTTGGCATCGCTTGCACAACTTTTGGACATGTGGCCTGAAAAATAGATATCGAAGTTGTCTATGCGTGCAGGTCAATACATCTTCGTTACCGCGTCGTCTGTTAATTGCAGTTTCGGGCTTCATGGCTGGCCGCTTGGTTTCCAGTGGCGGTTCTCCTAGATCTGACAAAGAACCGTTGACCGTGACATCTTCGGCTGATGGCTTTCTCAGAGAGCCAAAGTAGCTGAAGGATAGTCGACGAGGAGGAGATATTTGTCCACACTCAAGTGCACTAGATTGCTCGCCTTGATACTCTAAGAGTGCAGGAGACCTCCGTGAGAGGAATGTCCAAGAAGGCATGTTAAGCATTATCGCCAGGTATATGGTGAACTAGAGACAAATCAGCGCACCTATATTGTAAGTGAACATTTTGCTAGATAAGGCGCGGATACGTAGAGTTATAGCCTGCAATAACAAGGAAAGGTGATCGGCGGTTTCGTAATATATATTGTCATTTTGACTGGCGAGCTCTTCTCACACAAAAGACTCGGTTATTAGAGAATCCTTTGAACGATTCGTGTAGTCTGGAGCACCAGGCAAGAATACACTGGCGACGATAGTATTAAATTAATTACAGCTGCAAAAACAGTCCCGTTCCGCAGTTATTAAGAATAGTAACCAATTGATCCCACTCGACTCAACCAACGGCGTCAGGATATCGATTCTATGCAATATTAATCATTTTTTTAATTTGGCGATTAGATTTATGTCTGAATATTTAGGCCCTTTTTCGTGCTAAGTTGTCACTGCAAGGTGCTTCGGCTGAGTTGCTAAAACAAGGCACGAAAGCTAGCCTCGATGACCCCCCACGACTGTAGCAGCAGTCAAGTAATCCACATTGGTTCCGACCTATTGATTATCGATACGGCGAGTGCGTTTACGAACCTTGCACGATATACGGGTGCTACAGCGCATATTAATTAAACCATTCGAACAATGATATCGACCGCTTACTACTATACTATCACGGTTACAGCTGATTAAGCACGTGGTTGTCACGTCTCTGTTCTCGGCGAAGACCATAGGACTAGATAAAAGTCTTCAACCAATTTATTCGCGACAATTTCTGCAACATAATAATATTGACAGAATGTTGACTAGAAAAGAATTGCACGTGTCGCAAAAAATTCACCCCACGGGGGTCTCGAACCCCCAACCTTGAGATCAACCAACACAGCCAATGTATTTAAGAGTCTCACGCTCTGCCAATTGAGCTAGCAGGGTAGAAACTTATCGGGGCTATGCTAAGTTTAGCATAGTTAATGAACACGCTTGCATCTTCCCGTCCTTCCCGTCGAATAAAAAAGCAGCGGTGCAACGAATAATGTGTATATTTCACTGGCTTAAAAAACAGTAATTATAGCTGTTGCCGCTTGGCTGACGATGCCGATTGCCGAGTTTCCCAAACGTTGACGATATCGTATCGGCAACAGTTCCACTAATAACATAGAATCGAACACATGCACTGTAGCATTATTCCCACCGTGGCTGGCCGTTCCTTGTCTTTTTTTTTTTTGTTTTTTTGCCAGCAACTCCAATATCATATAGTAGTCAACTGACTTACAATAAAGATAGTTCTTTGTTTTCTTAATTCCTTTTGTTTCATGATTCTTGTAATTCGTTTTTGCCCGATTTTCTCTTGTTTCCTTTGTACCTCGCCATTCACGATGTATATACATAATTGCTAATCATGTGTGTAATGGACTTCTCGTGTCGCTTTAGGTGCTGTCGTGCTCGGACTTGGACTCTTGATCATTGAGCGATTCTCTCTTTGACCGCAGTAAGCCGAAGCACGCACTTCGTTGGGTTTGCTCGTGATTGGAGTAAGTCATCTTTACTAATCCGCTCGGGATCCGAGATCCGTCCGTGCATGAGCCGCCGATCCTATCCTGAACAGTGTGCGAACTTCGTTACCGGAGTCGAGCTACATGAAAATGCTTGGACTAACTGCACATATCTTCAACGATGTACGAACCATGATGGCAAAATAAAATGGATGTCTCCCATCTGAGCAAGTAATTGGAAGAAATGACAGAAAGGAAGGGACATCTCTGTCGAAATGAGTCCCCAAAACCAATTGGTCATCATTATGCACAGATACATCGATAAAAACCAAACCCGAGATCAAACTTTCACCGCCGCATGCTTGCTGTAACTCCTGATCGTATTGCCCCATTTATAAAACACGTATGGAAGCGGCACCAGCAAGGCGCTGATGCAAGCCATGACAGTCAAAGTCCAGTGTGTCCCCATCTTTCTATAGAACGGAATACCGACAACAGTCATAACACCAGATAATAAGTACCGCATGAACGTGACGAGGGTGAGGGCTGAGGCGGCATAGATTTCATAGGAGTCGATGACGTACATGTATACCATCAAGAAAATGCACAGCATGCCGTAACCAAAGAGCATAGAAGCAATAAGCGGTGACCAAATATTTACCGATGTCTACTCACTTGTTAGCGAACTAGTCTTGAAAACTTCAATCAATGACTCGTACATAATCGGTCCATCCCATCCAAAGTAACGAAACAGGAATAGATATTGATCCACCAAGCATTCCGAACCACAAGCGCACTTCCGGGTCTAAATCACGACGTCCTTGAGCCTGCACCATTGCCAAATCTTTCTTCGTAATACGATAAATAGGATATATTAAAAATCCAGGCAGAAGTGTACCAATGTATATTCCAAGAAAACATACATTCGTGAGACCCTGCGAAATGCCATAAACGTCCTTGAAAATGAAAGTGTATCCATCGAGGAAAGTAAATTGGACAATGTACACCACCGTCATATATAGCGCCATTAGAACAATAATCGGCTCCGTCGCCATTATAAACGGGCGGACCACGGCAACTTTCATGCGCATAAAAAACGTGCGATGAGCGACCTCAACCTCAGCTTTGTATCGGTCGTCACCGGTAAGTTTCCTGATTTCTTGCGCTTTCCATTTTAGAATTAAAGGGCCAAACGTCTCCGGCATGAGGAAAAGGACAGACGCCAGCACCAACGCAGCGGCGATCAAACTGATCCACTCTGCCCATCGCCAGTTGCTCAAGCTGCCAAAAGCAACGTAACTGGCAATGACTGGACCTAGAACAAAACCGCCGAAACCGGTCATGGCATACATTGGAAATGCATATGTCTTCTCCATCTGATCCCATAAATCTGCTATGGAACCACCTGCACAGACGAGTGGCGTCGAACCAAAGAAGCCAGCAAAGAAACGCAAGACGATTTGGCCACCAATATTGGGAGCAAGCCCAGAACCCATGATGAAAATTGCGAATAAGACGAGGGTCGAAGCGTAGATGATATTTCTCCCGAGAGTCTCCGAAAAGGGGGCAGCCAGTACTGCTCCGAACGCGTAGCCGATCAAGTAGATACCTGAAATACGTCAAAACGCTATGACTGTCCAATCAATGAAGTTTTACATACCTGTCGCCAAACTCTCGGTAACATCACTGACATGGAACTCTTCCGCAGCCTGTGGCAGCACAGCAGCGTCTGTGGCGGATGCAGCGCCGACAACCAGTGCGATGGCACCAACAATGAGGGTTGTCATAATTTTGCGCGGTATGCTGAAATTCCTGGGGTTGGCAGGGTCATTTGGTCCGTCCCAGCCAACAATGAAAATCTGCTGCGAGGGATTCTGACAATGTGAATCCAGCTTTTGGAGAACGTGGGCGCATGAAAATATTGGTGGGGCATTGACTTCCGCGAAACCGGCTACGTTGGAAACTGCGTCAGAAGCGGGAGAGTCTCTGGATGACGACCAGTCTTTGTCCAGTGTCTGTTTTTCACTTTCCGGACAGACCAGCTTGAAAATAGAGCTCCGAAGAGCTTGATATTGCAAATATGACTGCATGCTGATTTTTGTGAGCTGTACGGCGTGCTATATCTTCGTCGTAGTCGCAAATCAAGTTCTGGTCGCAGCCGTTTCTGAGAACGAATGGTATCTCCCGTGGGATATTTGAAAATTTGATAAATCCGACAAATAATTAAATAAGCATAATTATTATTAGGCCTTGGTGAATGCAGATGGTACTTTCGGACTCGTCGATGAATAATTTTTTTGCCTGCTGGCGTTGGCTCTGTCTAACATTCTAAAAAAAAATCTGACGCCTAACCGGAATGGGACTTCCGACATCCCGATAGACGCCTAATTTTGTTGTGCGGCAAAGCGGTTGGACATTACGGCAACAAGCCGCACGGTCCACGGCTTTCTATGTAACAGCTAGCATATCAAAAAAGAGTGGCATCCGTAAACACAAAATAAGCCTAACCCTGAACGATTTCAAGTTAGTCACGCGAAGTCTGGAAGCTATGCGCGTGGCGATTAGCTCGATTTAGCGACCCGGCGGGTGCATGTAGAAGTTAAGTACGAGTGGCGGCGAGCACAAAGGGAAAATTAGCCCATTTAGCCCCCGAGCGATCCATCGCCGGCGAGGTGAGGGCAAAAAGAGCAAGTGGCTGAATGAGATGATAGTAGAGCCCACTGCAAAAGGATCATATTGCCAATTGCGCACGATGGGAAAGACCTAGCCGCGATCAACTTCGTCGTCAGCGGACAAACCACAGTCAACTTCCAACGTAAATGGTGCTTTCAAAATAAAGTTACAGAACCGCTGAAATCGACTAAAATACGTTTTCCGAGCTAAATATGAAATATTATTGAAAGCAGCAATCGACTTTTACAAGAGCATCGTGGTTCATGATTTTTGAGCAGCTACCGACGGGCAACCACTTAGACTTCGCAATGAGTCTGTGAACGGCATGTAGTGGAAGTGTAGTTATAGACAAAGTTGTAGAAGTGTCGAGCAACAATATGAAGGTAATATGACGATTAGGCCATTTGATGGTTAAGAAACCTGCTTCTAGACTGGCCAGATCCCACTAAACATCCCTTCAATGATGAGCAGAAGGACACTCAGATCAATCTCATAAATAAATAGAGCTATAATCTATTGACACGCATAATAATTGACAAAAAATCGCTCATCAAGTCAGTAAGATTAAGTCAACGTCTCTAGGCATATTTTCGGGCCCATACATGCATGGGGTTGGTAGCTACTAACTAGTATGAATTACACATTATGATTATTGAATAATCGTATCACATAATATCGATACACTATTACAAATTAAATTTGTTACTCAGCCTCTGTTGTGACAAATTCACAACTTGAGGGCCACACTAATTTCTTGCGAAAACGCACCGGAAGAAGCACTCAAACAGCTGCCGTTTCATTGTTGACTGCTGTCTCTGCGGAGTGACGTCCCCTGTGGTGGCCGCAGCGGCAGCCTGCTTTTCAGATATCGGTAAAAAAGCCACCGGGCAATCTGCTCTTTAAACGCACGTGAGTACTTCTGCAAATTCGTACAATCTGGTCAATTGCTAACATTCCAATGGCAGCAGATGATGATGGGCAAGCGCGTGGCAGGGCTGGGTCCAAGATGGTAAGAACCAAGCCACATGCTTTACTACCGGTGCCAGCGACGCCTTGTCCACAGGTGTCAAGAGGGGAGCCTTGACAGGCTCATCAGGAACAGTGTTAGGTTTTGCCTCCGGGATTCTTTGTTTCCCCCTGGGTTTTTTTTGTTCCTGGAGGATTTCCCTACGCTCTTGTCCATATGGATGTCCTTTTATATAGATTATCGTTTATACATATGCGAGCGCATCTACTCGCATTTCCAGGAGGGTAGCTGTGCGCTGAGGCTTGTCTCCTTGCCATCTGGTCTTGCCAGGTGGCATGCAGGGCGGGACCACCAGTCTCGACATTTTGTTCGTAATGTTCAAAATAAGGTGGCCGACTAATACAAGTGTGTATTTGATGTTCCTCTAATGGGTTGATCATAGAGTCAAGATTAAGGTTTAACTTCAAGAAATCATTAGTTGAAGAGACCAGTGATAATTTACCATTATCAAGGTCTGATCTTAATTTCTTTTGCAATAAGAGTAGCAAATGCACCCTCAAAGTATATTCCTTCCCCTATCAAGCATATATGGTACGCAGTCATAGCAAGAGCTCCTTGAACCTTACTAACTCCGAATCCAATAATTACCATCCAGTATGAATAAATATTATGATTTTTTATGAGCCATTTTTGAACGTAACAATGGAGACGCAACTTGTCGGGCTTCCCGTGTAGACGGCTGCAGTTGGAAGTTTGGCTTGTGAGGCGACAAGCTGTCGAAGAAGGACAATTTCTGTTGTGACTGGACAGTTTGCGCAGACTTATTCCTCGGATCTTCCCGCAATGTTGGACTTGTTGGAAATGCAGCTGTTCTCCGAGAAAAGTCACGTCTTTTCAGCTGATTATTTCTCTCCGCGATTCTTTGGTTCAATTTGTCCTGTCTCCTTCTCTCCGCCTCTTCATGACTCATGGGCTCTGTTGTCGGATTCCTAGTTGATGTAATCTTGATGTTGTCTGACGAGAAAATTGGATTTGACATGGACTCCATCCTTGCTCGCTTGACTACACTCATCTTCTTTAACGCCGCTGTGGAGCTCTGTTGCAAGAGTCGTTTCTTTCGTCTCTGGACTTCCATAGGGTCCTCAAATATATCCAGTGTCACAATCCTCTTCTGCGCTTTTTCTCGTTCTAGCGCTTCGTACTGCGCTTTAACTTTTTCGGACGTCTTCTTGAGGCGCACCTGGCGAGCTTCAAGCAGCCTATAGTATTGCTTTCGAACGTCTCCCTTTTTCTGAACATCCAGCTCCTGTATTTCTTGCTCGCTAAATGTATCTCGTAGAAAGTTTTCCCACAGCTCATCGGCTTCGAGTTGGATATGCTGTTGATTTGCGTTAGCGACAATGCATGTACCACCAAGTAGTTACTGAAGCTCACAGGACTATTCTGTTCAACAGTAATCTAATGAGCCATATTAACATTTGTAGTACGCAAAGTCTCATGATATTTCACGCACCAACTGGCTAGGTCCCATTCTGCTCAAAACGGGCCTTATGATATCGTACGGAATGTCGCCAACATCAATAATACCTAACGATAGTGATTAGCAACATGTTCCACACTCTCCTCACGAAGATACCTTACGATTTGCATGAAACATGCATGTCTGCAGGCATATCTGGAACAACGACATCGGTCCTTCTGATTCGATATTGCCGGGCTTGATGCCGAGCACGGCTTCCTTCTCGGCGGAACTCAGTGCGCCAACCGTAGTCATTGACTCCTCTGCCTCCTCCACGTCATGTTGCGCGTTACCCATAATCCTCTGGATATCACACTATATTCATAAACTTTAAAAGTAGTTGTGGAGATCACTGACATTAGCTGGATAAATATCTCGTAAAGTGCTCCCTAAGAGTCGTTCCTTATAGGGTTACGAATATCGTTAGGTCATGATGACGCAAATACTAAATCCCAACTATGTCGCCACGCTCACCCGTATTGCTCTTCAACTCATTCTGCAACCAAATATATCTATATTATATGTATGTTAACTATCAATTAGCAAAATTAAATGTTAATGGATGCCACGCCGTCACCCACCACCTCTAGCTAATCCAAAGTTCGCCGCAGCGCTTGCGAACCATACGTTCGACCACGAAGATGGCGCAGAATACGCCGGTTCTGAGTTTGGTGGGTTTGGCGAGTATTTCCGCAACAAGAAAATCAAGCTCCAGAATCTAGACGCACACATACGTGGATTTGATAGTGGTAGCGAGAGGCCGCCAATATTCAAGGGATGCATAATTCATGTGAATGGATATACGAAACCCAGTATTGGAGAGATCCACAAGTTGGTAGTAATTTACGGTGGCGTTTTTAGTCAGTATATGGATAGTAAGACGGCCGTTACACACATAATTGCCTCATCTTTGGTGCGTATTTGAGACGTTTGTTTTAAGAGAGGATCTAACGTGAATACAGACTCCAAAGAAGATGGTCGAGTTTGGTCGGTATAGAATCGTGAAACCGGAGTGGATTACCCAGAGTATTGAAGCTGGCAAACTTCTTCCATGGCATGACTTTCGGGTTATTCAGCCATCAGAATCTCAAAGACGGCTTACTATTGCTACAGTTGCTAACCAACAAGAAAATGAGCAAAGCAAGCAATCAAATCCGTCGCCAGTCGTTTCGCCTGTGAGATCGCCACTGATTCCTGTAACAGTTTCTCCATCGAGGACTCAGGAGAAGGCATTTGATACACCGTCGAGGAAATCGTCGCCTCTGATAATGCTATCCAAGTCATCAGAAAAGTTTACGTCATCGGAAGAACACAACGCGGTTTTGCTCGCCAATCCAAATACTCGGAACTCCTCGGTTTTGAATCCAGATTTCCTGAAGACATACTACGGGCAATCGCGACTTCATCATTTAAGTACATGGAAGGCAAATTTGAAGCTCAAGTTTCAAAGTCAGATTTCAGCCTCATCGCCACCGGCGTCAAAACGTCCTCTGGACTGCCCAGCTGATACTCGTGTTATATTTCACATTGATTTTGACTGCTTCTTTGCATCCATAGCAGTTAGATGTCGACCGCAGTACGCAGATAAACCCGTATGTGTGGGGCATGGTGGAAATCAGAATTCGGAAGTCGCAAGCTGCAACTATGTTGCGAGAGCTTTTGGCGTGCGAAATGGCATGTGGTAAGTTAGCAGCATATATTCCCAGAGATGTTGTCTAATAAATGCCAGGATGCGACGTGCAAAAGAGCTCTGTCCGGATCTAATAACACTTCCGTATGAATTCGACGCTTACGAAGAAGCATCAAGCCATATGTATAATGTACTAATTGGTATTGGTGCCGACAAAATCGAAGCTGTGTCGATAGATGAGGCCTTGCTTGACGTTACATCCCTCTGCTGGTCCCCCAATGACGACGAAATTCAAGCAAAATCGCTTGGCCTTGCCAAGTCGATCCGCAATAGAGTATTTGAACTCACGCAGTGTCATGTTAGTGTAGGTATAGGTGGCAATATATTGCAATCTAAACTTGCTACCAAATGGGCTAAACCTGCTGGTCAGTATCGCGTTCGACCGAACGAAATTGCGCAATTGATGAAGGGATTGCAGGTTGTGGATCTTCCCGGCATTGGATACAGTATTGGCGCTCAGCTGAATGAGAGATTCCATATCGACCATGTAGGCGATATTCTCACCGTGCCAAAGTCAACGCTTCAAAGTATCGTAGGTGGAAAAACTGGAGACAAACTTTATTCATATGCCCGTGGCGAAGATTTTAGCGAAGTCGGCGAGATTCCAATGAGAAAAAGTGTTAGCGCAGAAGTCAATTGGGGAGTACGCTTCGAAGCAAAAGAGCAGGTTGACACATTTCTCGGGTCACTGGCGGGCGAATTAGCAAATCGTCTTACAAATCTGGCCGTGATCGGTACCAACCTGACGCTGAAGGTGTATAAGCGCTCCGAGAATGCCCCTCTGGAACCGGCCAAATATCTTGGTTGCGGAGAGTGCGACGCGTTCAGTAGGTCGTACACTACGGCGTCTCCTACATCCGATCCGCGTGATATTAGTCGAATCGCAATCTCCCTGCTCTGCAAGCTTCAGATTCCAGTTGGGGATATACGAGGACTCGGCTTGCAAATGACGAAATTGGTTTCGGCACATGGACAAGATGGCAAGCAGGTTACCCTTTTCCAAACGAATGGCGGGCCGAAAAAGAGTGACATCGAAGTTGCGAAAGAAAAACTAGAAAATTTGGAAGCTGAATATAGCATGGACAATGACCCTGTATCCACGATGCACCAACCTATTACTTCGAAATTGGCCACCAAGCAACCTACGCAGTATCTCGTTCCTACACAGGTAAGCCAGGAAGTGCTGCGAGAACTTCCAGAGGACATTCAGAAGAAAATTTTAGAGAGCCGTCATTCTAAATGTTCACTGGTTCACAACTTCATGCCCAAGTTGAAAGATGAGTCGCAGGTCACATTTGAAATACCGTCCCATTCTAGCATTGATCCAGACGTGTTATCCGAATTGCCCATTGAGATCGTGAAAGAGCTTGAGGAACAATATCGAGAGGGTAATGTTACTTTTCGAAGCCCGGCTAAGAGGAGAGGAATTCAGGAACCGAATAAGAGGAAATTTCCAAGGCCAACCAAAAAAGCGAACTCAAAGAAATCTTGGAGCTCGAATACGATTGGCAGACCTGGAACTGACTCCAAACTACTAAGCCACGAGAAATTGACCCTTGATAGTCGCAACTGGGAGGCGCTAAATGTTGACCAGGATATTCTCAGAGAATTACCCGAAGACATTCGCAACGAGATTCTGGAAGAACGGAAACGTCATCTGCTCAACTCACCAGCTGAGAAACAGAACGAGGAATCAGAAGCGTCGACTACTATCCAATTACAACATCCAATACTTACATTCCAAGGAAAGAATCAAATTGATAATTTAAGAGATTTATTACGGACTTGGTTGTCGTCATCTCTCGCAGAAATGCAAGGGCCTCACATGGATGATGTTTTTCTCCTCGAGAAGTACTTGTCTCGAGTAGTTACAGAGGAAAAAAATTTGAATAAAGCAGTAGAACTGGTGAAGTGGATGAATTTTCAGGTGGAGAATGTATTACGCGAGAGAGAGATGGATGATAATTTGGAAAGGTGCCAGGAGGTGTTGTTTGAATGGCTTGATACTACTGAAGGTTTGCAGAAGGCAGTGTCTATTGCAGCCGAGACTAGGGGACTTTATAATATCCAATTTCGTTGAAGGTTTGATTGATTACGACTTCCAGTGGTTTAAAGTATGGGTTGTAAGCTTCTTAATGTAGTATTCACTATTTGGAGATACTCATTCACAGACATGGGCTGTCTAATATAAAAAGTCTGCCTCCTTGTCAGTTTGAAAGCTGTCATTTTCGTATTCGTACTTGTAATCGGCCATCTGATAACATGCTGGCAATAACATGATCGGGTCCAAATTATAATCTATTCTGGAGTTGATAATAATGGCATGAGAGATCTCGACAGCTCTAGTGCCGCCTTCATTAAATGAGAGTCCAATGGCAGCGCAAATCTTATGACGATCGAACTCATAATGTCAAAACCTGGAACGATATTGTTACCCAATTCAATCGTTTTGAAGATTTTGTCATCGATCCGAAATCGAGGTGTGCGCCTTTTTTTTCCGGCAGTCAGCGGAGTGTCAAGCTTATTCTGCTCAAACAGAATAATCTCATCTAACGAGCGGTTGGAATGTTTCTGAGCATAATCAGCAGAGTCTGAACGCAATGGGACCTTTATCGACCTGAGCTTGATATTCACAATTCCAACTATTCGTGAAATATCATCGACCTGATCTGAAATACATACCTCAAAAGGGCGATGTTCGCCAATCGAATTGTCGTACAGGATCCTCTCAGCTTCTATCGGAACGTCGACGTATGTATGCTTGGAGGACAATGAAATTAGATTTTTTTAGTCCAGACTTTTGGTAAAGCCCCTCGGACAAAGTACTCTCTCTGTTAACTTGTCGTATTTTGCGTTTTGTAGACTTCGACCAAATTCCTGCTGTCGCGATAATAAAGCAGAGCAGATGAATGCACCAGCGTAGCGGGAATCAAGGTGTCTGTGCGCGATACGACTTCCATTGAAAAATCCACGACGAGACGATAATCAACATACCTACTACGGTAGCAAGACGTGTAGGTGGCAGACAGGTGCGCACTAAGCCAACATCCACTGCTGATTGTCGGCACGTCCATCTGAGAAACGGAACTAGCTGTACTGGCCGCAATGGGCTAGACATGTGCGCTCTGAGTATACAGGGACTTGAATTGTGAATAATAGGATATGCTCGCCAGGAGATAATGTCCGCATACGAATATCGCTCAGTGACGCGGTATGTCGTCTGAACGTTGTGACTATTCGCGCAGTGAATGACATTCCCTTAAAGCGGACGGAAATGTCTTCACTGCTAGTCGGGTCGTCCAGAGTGAGGCTGGCCCTGCCAGTCAGTGGACTGCCCGCTGACACCACCGGATTATTAAATTTCAACACGCGTTAGCATCCTAGACGAGGGCTGGACACCTGATATCGTCGGGTTTTGCCCAGATCGCATATCGTATCGCGTATATCGTCCAAAATACGAAATATATTGCCAAAGGCGATACGGGGGAGGTAATGTGGTGACCAATCAAACATTCAGAAGTATAAGTAGGGGTCGCAAACTGCTTTTAATAACTTCAATTGACAGAACTCTATTGAGTAGGACATCCAGTTTTAATCGACCTTGGCTATCAAAATTATCCATTTGCCTATACCAAATCCCAATGCTAAAAAATCCTTCCGCGCAGTTGAGACGCAAGTCACGCACCGTATAACCTTCTTCCCCTGTATCCCTCGCGAAGTCGACGATTACTTCCTCAATGATGGTAGTGATGAGGAAGCGGAGCCTGAAGATCGACTTCCGAAAATACCTCTATTAGATTCAGAATCAATGATTGATGATCTGTCGATAATCGGCTCGGAGTTGTGGCTGTGCGCTGCTAGGCGCGATGAGACAAGCCACTGTTCACTTCAAATCAGATATGGAGGCAACCCAGGCCGCCAGGCTTCGCGCGAGACATCAATCAACACAGCCAAAATATGCTGCTTGAAGATACTCCGATTGCGGCCGTCCTTCCGGGACACTACATAGGCGAGCGCAGATGCGGATATTGCCATCGCTCATCCGGTAGTTGCGTCTTCGGATTCACTTCGGTGTCAATGACAGTCGATCTCTATCAGCGCCTTATGGACCGCGGATTTAGAAGGTTTGCATTACAACACAGTCGCTGCTAAAATAGGTGTTAACCTGTCTACATGCTTAGGTCCGGGACGTTTCTTTACAAGGTGAGGTTTCTTTCTTGAATTATCAAAGATGAGCGGGAGCACGCGGTTGACAGATTTTTGGAGCCCGATCTCCTCAACTCATGCTGTCCGCAATACACCATTCGTCTGAAGGCGGCTGATTTCAGGCCGTCAAAGGAGCATCGGCAGGCAATCAATCGGTTCAACAGATTTGTAGTAGGCACGCAATACGAAGAAGCGCTGAGACGTCATAATTCGTCGTCGCACTCGGCGTCTCCGTATGTTTTCTTTGTGGCTAATAACTCGACGGGACTACTAACTCTTTGTGACACAGAGTCGGCAAGCACAATCCGCAATTTGATCTTATCTCCACAATACACCGTGCTGAGTACGACCATCTTCCACAAGAACTCGCTCACGTCCCCACTGCGCACAAGTTCGCGGTTCGCCTGGCACCACCAGACTGCACTGATGAAAAGTTCGAGCTATACAGACATTACCAGAAAACGTGCCATCATGAGCCAGATAGTAAGATTACCAAGCACGGCTTCAGACAATTTCTTTGCGGACGGCCATTCGAATTTGAGCGAGATTACGATCCTTACGACATGGAGAACTTTGTATCAGCAGATGGATCACAGCCAGCAAAGAAACGACTAGGGCTATGGCACCAGATGTATTATTTGGATGATCAATTGATAGCCATGGCCGTCTTGGACATTTTACCGGATACAATCTCAGGTGTGTACTTTATGTGCAGAGAGGAATACTCGAAGTACAGTCTCGGAAAGCTGAGTGCATGTCGTGAGATCGCACTGTCTCTTGAGGAACAGCGGACATACTACCACATTGGTAAGGACTGCTCTAGAAAATATTATCGGTTCTATGCTGATGTAATCGATCAGGTTTGTATATCTACAGCTGTCAGAAGATGAAGTACAAGGCGTCATTTGGCCCAAGTGAGCTTCTGGATCCAGAGCTCTATCATTATTTTTCGTTTGATAAATTTGCGGCTGAATTCGAAAAATCTGAGTACGTATCTTTTGCTCAAAGTCACAAAGGGCGAGACTCTCCAAAAGGTCTGAGAAAGTCAATATCGTCGGCTACAAAGATGTCTAGTCGAAAAGATGAGGAGCGATATGAAGATGAAGACGTAGATGAGGAGGACCATATGCAAGTAATACAGACTGTATTCGATACAGACATGCCAGGGGTAGCAGGACACGAGGAAATCGAAAGCAGCATAGATATGTCAAAAGTCCGGCTCATTATCCAGAAGTATGTATTTACTGGGGAGGTAAACGATCATGTTCATCCTGGGTTTGCGTTTGCTTTTCTAACCTACTCTGTAGAACTTATCCAATGAGCATCCAACTGTTTTTGCAAAGTTATTGGAACCGATTCTACAAATGGCTGCAGTTATGGGTTTGGATCTGTTTTATGAAGTTTTTCTGTATTTCCAATAGGTCATGGGGCAATATATAGTACCGAGAATATGATGTCGAATCAATTTATTGGAGTAACGGTTGATTGTGTGGCAGGGCTGTTCCGAATACGAATATTCGCATGTAATCACGTGCTCAGGTAAGGTGCTTCAATAATTCACAGTTTAGAGCCAAGTTAGCCTCTTGCGATGTAAGGAGTAGATTGATAACGAGGTGAGCACTGATTTCCTCCGTGACCTAGTCAGAGGTTGTTTCCAGCACATAGTTAGAGATGTATTATCCTCGAGGCTGGCGCAACATCAGCCAGAGCACGACCAATAACCCCGACTATCATTATCTTGCCGAACTATCTACTCTTAACTATTTGACCCAATAAATTGAAATGGAGACCAGAAGAAACCGCCAAGATTAGCTAGCACTGAATGATGGCTACGACACTGAAACTCATTGACTCAAACAGATAGTCGTTGTTCTAGCCCAATTGCAGATGCCACAGACCTATTAATATTCCATTGGTCAGCCAGAGTTATACGCAGATGTTGATTCAATTCTTCAGCTTTCTGACTCTGAGATTCTCTCTTCCGAACCGGTGTGAAAACCGCAAAGTCTCAACTCAACCATTGGGGGCTCATCCGTGAGTCAGAAGGGCGAAAAAATCATGGTTTTGCAAGGATTACCTGTATGGGATTTGACAACCGCATCAAAAAGAGGAAATTTGTGGATAGAATCATCCGATGTGCAGTAGTTGACGACAGTACTGGAAAGGAATGTAGTTGAAGTACGACCGAATCCAAAGGCAGTCCTCTTCCATCAACGTTAGTTGCCATCTAAAGGAAGTTCATTCGATACTGCTACCGGGCACCAAACAAGCCGTCCTTTCCTTTCATCAAAGGGTACTATTACTCGCTTTCTCCAAAAAGGAAGGAGAATGCAAATCTGACCTACAAACAGGTTCTAGAGAAGAACATTTTATTTGCTGGGTGATAGCATTTTATCAGTCACCGCAGTTTCAGCAAATATTCAAAGATGTACCGGGAAGCTTACTCCCTTTCACCTCGCGGCATACAATGCGCCGGAGAATTATGGATGGCTTTAAACTATACAGAGCGTAATCGAAGGAAAATCTTTCAGCGGGATGCAAAACAATCGCACTATCTCTTGATGTCTAGACTAGAGAACCGGGGGCCCCCAAACCTGAACCCTAAACCCTAACATCATAAATTCACAAGCCAATATTTGGCGTGATTAGCCATTTGGTTACTGAGAATTTCGAATACCGAGAAAAAGTCCTAGCATTTAAGGGGCTTGAAGGACCACATAGCGGAGGGAATCTCGCCGATACGGTAAAAGAGCTGCTTATAGAGTTAGACCTTGGGGTGTATTAGGGAATACGAATATCGGCAGGATTTCCCAATATTCGTATTCGATATTCGACTTTTCGAATAATATTCGATATTTGTATTCGACAGATAAGGTTTAGGACGGATAACAATAGATATGGCCAAATCACGTGAAGTTAAACATATTCTCTTCTATGCAGCGCTAATCTCAGCCTGGCCTAGAGGGCGGGACGCCGAGCAGATCGGACAACTAATGCTATAGCTGGCAAATGCCTGTATACGAAAGCTTAGTGATTCTTGCAGTTTAAAATCCCAGTAAATCCATTTCTATACGGTGATTACGTAATATTTTGTCGAATATCGAATATCGGCACGATATGTCGAATATTCGATTCGACGGTCGAAGAATGCTTCGAATAATATTCGATATCGGTATTCGACGTCGGGGCATTGGCCGATATCGTATCCGACGCCGATAATCGGTCGAATAATATTCGGCAAGTCGACGAATATCGTCTACAGCCCTAGGGTGGCAGGAAAGAAGTGACGTTGTTGCCAACAGCACACGATGTGTTGGCAAATTTTCCTTCTTTTCTTACTGCTCTCTTTGTATTTGTACACGTAACAGTAGGGCTGGACACGATATTGCCTACAAGGCGATATCGCCTTGTATCGTGTCGTCGGCGATGCGATATCGTCAGAGGAAAACTCCTGGCGATATTTTAGGCGATATAATTAGGGATCGGCACGGATAATATCCAGGCCAAATTTTCCTTATCCCATATCCGTATCCGTATCCGTATCCATAATCCGTATCCGTAGTATCCACGGATTGATCACGCGATTATAAGCCTTTGCTCAGTCGTGCAATCGTATGATAACAGTGAATGGCTATGTTAATAATTATATTTTTTAATTATAAAAACTCAAATGTGGGTCTATTTATATTAAAATCATTGCAAAGAACTAGGCTGAGGAAAATGGAACCTAAATCCAAAAATGTCATGTGAGTCACGTGACGACAATTTGGAGACGTATTCAGCAAATCTAGTGGGAATTAAGTGAGAATTAAGTGAGAATGAAGTGAGAATGAAGTGCTTGATACGTGACGGCAATCAGGACACCGTAACTCCAAAAACAGGCCCTTAGTCAGTGGTATCCGTGGATATATCCATGGATATGACTAATCAGTCTTGTCTTATCCGTATCCGTATCCATATCCGTGTATATCCATAAGTTATCCATATCCGTATCCACGACGGATATCCACGGATATATCCCGTTATCCGTCTATCCGTGCCGATCCCTAGCGATATTATCGCCTAGAATATCACTAAGACAATACGATATACGATATGATGGTGAATATCGTATCGTATCGCCTCAAAGCGCGTGTGACTCTCTAGCTGTAACGGGATTCGGCCACTTAAGATCTCGGCTCCATTTTTAAAACACACTTTGCCACTTTGCAGCTTGAAACCAATTTCAAATGCTAGAACTCTACTGAAAACTTCATCAGTGGCCTCAATTTCTGCTATCTGCAAAGAAAGTAAAACAAACTGTTAGACACTGGGATCTGGTATAGACAAACGGATAGTTTTGATAGTCAAGTTCGATTAAAACTGGATGTCCTACTTCAATAGACTCTTGTCAATTGATGTTATCCAAAGGAGCTTGCGACCCTTACTAATACTTCTAGTGTTAGATTGGTCACACCATTACCCTCCCCCCGTATCGCCCATTTGGCGATATCTTACCCTTTCTTTCAGACTCTTGCAAGACTTAGCACTGCCAATGAGTTCAGGGTTTCAGGGTTTTAAAGGTTTGCGAATAGAAATGCGAATAACGTATATTCGGAACAGCCCCTGGTGTTCGTTCTTGAGGTTAGCTTCATGCCTTCCCATAACAGTCCCGTTAACTCCGGAGTTTTTACTAAAAAATGCTTATTTCAGTTAAGTTAATGTTTTTATAATAAGGGCTGGACGCGGTAATCGCGTTAAAGCGCACGTGACTCACTTCCCGGGTAGGAGGCTCGCGTATTTTAAGATCTTAGCTCTATTTTTATACACACTTTGCCACTTTGCCGCTTGAAACAATTAACATTATTACATTAATTCGCTTAAGTTATAAAATGTTGGCTTCCTCACTAACATCATTGCGGAGGTAATAGTCGACTTCGTGACGGAAACGGGAAGATTATCAGATGTGTGAATTGTAATCTGCGGAGAGATCTGTTAGACATTGGGATCTGGTAGAGACAAATGAATAGTTTTGATAGCCAAGTTTGATTGAAACTGGATGTCCTTACTTAATTAAAGTCGTGTCAATTGATGTTTTCCATTGGAGTGTTTACGATTCCTACTTAATACTTGTAACGTTTGTTTGATTCACTACATTACCACCACCCCTCAACCCCATGGTACCTTATCGCTAGATAGAGCTGTTCACGATGCGATATCGGCAAGGTTTGAGCAAATCGGCAATCGGCATCGTCGAACTTAAGGTCTGCCGATAAGTATCGTCTATTGTATCGGCAGATGTTAGAAGCTTGAAGATACGTATCGTATCGTCACCGATATTTATTGATAATACAGTAAAATCCTGTTACGCCGGTTCAGGATAAGCCGATTTTTTTGACTATTAGTTTTCCAACTCTTCAGAAATATATCTCGACAAGCTGACAATCTCTTTAAAAGTCCATTGAAAGTACTTGTAAACATCACTTCGGTTAAACGGGCTTTTACTGTATGACGTGTCTCATTACCCCAGAAATTTTTTGGACGCACCATATAAGTTAATCTGCAATACTATAAGTCCGTAATTTCTAAGTTTAACAAATGACTGGCTGTCTCATTATCTGGCCGTGTTGAAATGACAACTATGACTTCGCCAATAGCTAGGTAAAATGTGTAAGCTATAAAGTTCTTGCTAAGGTATATGGAAAAACAGAGCAGGACAGGTCATGAGAGTTGACGATGACAAGTGACATCATCATCATCATCATCATCATCATCATAAGAGAGCGGAGTGCGGAAGTGGCCTCGTGTGCTCAGCCACCAAAACAAATACAGCTTATGCACACGCGACTCAGGTACAATCAATAGGTACATCATTATAATTTAGTGCGGAAAGAGACCTGCTCGGTGTTCGGAGGCATTCAATGAAGGGGGTCACAATGAGAATGTTGATGCTTATGGGAGACATTGACGATAATTGAGTTATTGTATGATTAGCGTCGGACAACTATAATTGTTTAGACACATTCTTGGGTAATGATCGATCTCAGGGTAATTATTTTGCCAATTTGCCGATATCGTGATAAATATCGTCAAACGGCAATCGTCAAACAAAAGGAATGCCGGTATTGTATCGTCGACGATATCGCATCGTCAATATCGGCAATATCGGCAAAACGTGAACAGCCCTATCGCTAGAGATAAGACGTGTAATCCCCGTACTAGTGCCTTTTCTTCCCGCGTTCGAGAGGAGCTGATAGGTTTCGTGACTCTTAGTAAGCGATTTAGCTCCAGCCATTGGATCAATGAGAGTTGAATTCGGAACTTCAAAGTGTTGGGCAGCACGCCTATAAGGCCGGAATAACCTTTTGGACCTTTTCTTCAGATTGATCGCTTTTAAAATAGATTATAGCCGATGTTGTAAGTTACAGTGTTGGCGAAGTAGAGTGGGATGTTTTTGTGACCGGGATCCCCATACGCTAAGCGAGTTAAGGTTAATTGTTAGAGGCTGCAAGTTCGCAATGTGTTTAAAAATTGTCACATGCATGTCAGCTTTTCCCAACGCCTAGTGATTGTTTGACGAGCCTGGAAAACAGTAGCACTCATGTTAGTCATTAGTGCGGCTCAAGAGTTGCAAAAGCACGACTTTTATTTGTGAAATTCTCGTATACGCATCCCCACACATTAACACACCAAGTCATTCTCACAAACTTGACGGCAATAATTCGAAAAAATTAAAACAGGTATTTTCAATGCTAGCTTGGTTACGAAGACTCGTTGCTATCAAAATGCATGGGTGGAGAGCAACGAAGCACTTAGCTTGTAATATTTAATTAAATCTCTTTCTTCGTGCGCTATCAGCAATGCATCAGATGGGGCGACGTTCACTGAACGTGTTTACGGAAGTTGGTGTATACAACTCTATGTTCTGGACAATTGCAATTCAATGCATTTTCAAACAGCGCTCTGGAGACGGGTACCTCTTATAGAAACTAAGGTGTTCCGCACAATTCTGCATGGCTATAAAATTCTATATATTATTTTGAAGTTTTGAAGTCACTGAAGTGTTTGTTGAGCTTGCTAAGCGATATCAAGGTGTTATACAAACGACTAGGTCATTCAAGCTATCGTCGTCTATTATTTGTTCCAGTCATCAACACCGAAGGTTAGAAGCTCTTGCGCTTGCTTCATGGGACTTGCAGTTCTGTTATCTTCAAAACTACTATTTACAATATCTATTAAGTTATAAAGCAGTAAGTTCGATAACTACTCTCTAAAGTCACATCTATAATTAAAAAGTGCGCTCGCCTGGTGAGAAGATCCGTATTGAAGGATGAGACTTTGTATACTTTACATTAATCTCAGTCAATCCAGTCAATCTTGGTTCGCCTAGTTCATTAGTTCCACGTTGTTAGCCAATCCTGGCTAGTTGACGGCAGCGTTCCTATCCATTGTCGCTAGAAGAGATTCAGTTACCAGCCAATTGCTAGTGGGGCATTTCCGGATTTGAGAAGCGGGTTCGGGCGCCTCTACCATGTCTTGGACAACATCCTCGCGTCAGATGGCCTACTGGATCATCCACGGCCATTAGGAGTAAAAGCAGGTGCCTGGAATATGTACGCGAGGCACCGGTTCGCTTACAATTGGTAGAAACTATGCTAACCCCGGCAGGATCATCGAAGACTTATTAAGCTCTAAATGACACGGAGTGACCGGTCAATGTTCATCGGAAGTAAGTGATAACGTAGCGTATCGGGATCCCGGTCACATGAGGATATAAACTTCTCTTCAGCTCGCAACGACTTTCAACACTTCGTCCGTAATAAACACAAATTGGCCCTGTAATTTAATTCTCTTGCCCTTTGTTCATTTCTTGCGGGACTGAAGCAACTCCCTACACTTTTGAAGCTCCTTCCGTAAGATCAATAGTTCAGCATTCTGACTTTCGACAAGCTGGGTCATTCACTTCGCATATTGCAGTTGGTGAGGCAGGGAATTCTTGGCTTGCCAGAGCTGTATTAAGTACTGCATGTTACAGTTCTGTTCTATCTGGAGGAGGGCTCTTCAGAATGGAAAGGTCTACGTCCATAATACTAGTCGGGATTTTGGGAGTGCATGGTAACTCTGCAGCTGGAAGTGGAGGGCTATTTATCGCTTGACGTGGACTAAATGGAATCAAATCAGCTTCTTTCCACCCACTTTGAATATTTGAAATAAATGCGAACAATGAGGAGGTAGAATGAGAAGGTCAATGCCACTCTCTATTCATAGCGCATCATATCGCCCGTGATGTGGCTAGAATGGCCATCCATAATATGTAACCGTGGCCGATTATTTGACTTCTTGCGTGACTCCGGCTCAAATACTTTCCCTAGCCACTCACAACCATGGTTATTAGACGTCCAGCCACTAGTAATCGTTGGGAATCGCCATTTCGAATCCTGTCTCACCATATTGTATATCTCGCAGAGTTCGTACTTCTGTTCTTTGAGTCGTAGCTGAAAAGCGTCAAAACAGGGAGTAATCTTGTTGGAGGTTGCTTCTTTATGTCGTGCAGATTCCAATTGGCGTGAGTAAGTGCCTTTTAATTTGAATATCGATTTAGGAATCGGTAGAGCCATTCTTGGCCAATAGGAGTAGAATCGGTAAGTCCGTCATTTCGTCGCGACGAGACTTGAACGCGTCAACTACAATGCAGGGTACCCTATCGCTGTAAGACGTGTAATCCATCGTACTAGTGTTTTTTCTTCCGCGTTCGAGAGGAGAATGATAGGTTTCGTACGCGATTTAGGTTCGATCGATGTGAGTTGACTTAGGAACTTCAAAGTGCCGGGCAGCACGTATAATGGATGGAAATTCATTATTATTGTCTAACGTCCGAATAGCCTTTTGGACCTTTTCTTCAGATTGATCGCTTTTAGAAGGTTGACTATAGCCCATGTTGTAAGTTATAGTGTTCGCAAAGTAGAGTGAGGTGTTTTTGTGACCGGGATCCCCATGTGACCGGGATCGCCATACGCTACGTTATCTTTTTTGCCTTTGGATATCATTGTACATTAGTATAAAGCAGGGGAAAGTTCACGCACCACATTATTCCAGACGGCGTGGACGGCACCATGAATCAGTCAAAGGCAAAGCAGCCGAGAACCCGTGCTCGGCGAAAGCAGAAGTGCTGTCAATAAGTAGCCTGTACAAGACAGGATGTGTAAAACAAACACGTAATAGGAATGCCGCGACATGCCAACTATAATGTTAATCTAACGGTTGGCATCGTGGAATAATGAGAGACACGATAAATAATCGCGAAAACAGTGGAGACTCTAGCAATCTTCATAATTCATTTTCTACACCATTATTTGGCCCTTAGCTCCAATTCTTCCGCATTATATTAATTCTATATCCATTGAATCTTGCAGCCTTAGAAAGTGCCTAGCGACCAATTACCGTGCTCTGCAGATAAATTGGTGGTCCGCTGCCGACGAAATATGCCAGGCACCTTAATGTCTCTGTGCATCTTAGCAGTCCATACAGTGAATGCACTAGTCCGGCTGAACCCAGTACACTCAACATACGGTGGTAACATGAAGTTGCGGGCAGACTGGGACTTGGAAGTTACTGGGCATCTCGGAGAACCAGCGTCACAACAGGACTCACGAGTTAAACAAATGCCCGGAATTATAAGTGAAGAGTACCATGAGATTGTCCGAGGGACTGAGCCGACCAAATTTGATTGGTTAATGCTTGGTTGGACATAAGTCCAAATACAGTTGAGGCAGATGTATAAGAATATTGATCGATGCAGAAGAGAACTGAACATTATATTATAGCGTCGTACTAAGTACACGTAAATTAGATACCAAATAAAGTTGAAGAACAGAAGAGCGGTATAGATTCGGTGCTCGTTCCGCATGTTATATTTTATAACCTAGGGCATCTGTTCCAGCTAGTTCGGAGGTATGGTCTGTTCTTTATCAACCAACGCTGTCATTTCGTTACTATAGAAGTAGTCTATTTGAACATGTTGGAAAGATGAGCTAAGAGACGGAGCGGCGTTCTCGAGGATAAGTGGAGAAGTGGAGAGTTGCTAAAGTGGGAGCCCTGCAGGAACGGGAATGTTCAGGTAGCAAATGCGCACGTTTTAATGGTGTCCCAGGTTCATGTAACACTATACCAACAATAACAAAAACAAGCACACTTCAGAATATACGAGTAACGTCAATATCCCACACAAGTGCCATCGGCGAATCGCGTGGTCGCGCGATTCTTGAGGAGCGACACACGTTTCGCCCGACGATACGCTGTGACGACGGCAGTCACAGTCCGTAGTCATGAGACCCAAGTTGGAGAATCCAAAGGCAACCCGAATAGCGTTGACTAAAATTTCGAAGTCTCATTGATCCTTCAGCGCAAATCCTTGATATCTTCCGTGATCACCAATTGCGAAAAAAACTCTAGCAAGGATCTATTACAGCGCTTAAATATATTCTGTGTCGAGCTTAAGACAATGTGCACCTCTCGGAAGGTGTTGTTAAGGTAATCATCACCGGCAACGTGCGGCGTACGCAGGACGATAGAAATATGGGCAAAATGGGAAATCAGAATAGCAAGCCGCAAGGAAATCGCAATCTCAACGCAAGTCGCAAGCAAACGATAGACATAGCAAGGTTCTAACTGACGCAACCTCACCGCAAGCCGTGGAAAGGTGAGGAGGAAAGCCTAGGCAACCTGCAAACATACTAGTACCGGTTTATTTAGGTCGTGCACGACGTTCTAACACAGCGTGATTATCACAGCCTAGGTTCTATTGAATCTGGTACGGCGATAAAGTGCTAACCTCTTAGGAGGACCACTCTCTTACTGAGCATCTCTTGGCATAGCTTCGCGGTTGTAAATTGTTAAATTCGACTTTCCGCTCAACAAGTCATCCGAAAGTACCACAAATTCCGCTATATTGTCGAAATCATGATTGCTAAACTTGAAACAATTTAGCGTCAATCGGATAGCCTGTAGATCGAGAATACCTTGAATTAGCACTATTTTTTTCTCTGGCCATCGCTGTGTCAACGGGTATGGTGTCTGTCTGCATGAAAGTAGGAAGATTCGATCTCGTTGTCAAGCAATTCCGGAGTGCGCATGCTTTCTAGGAATGAAATATTTTGTTTTAAGCAAGAATAACGACGGGTCGCCGAACACTAGTGTAAACTCAGTGTGGGCTAATCCCACTGCGTAATTCCGAAGGACGCACGACATGATTGCGCGGCGAAAAATCTACGGGCAAAAGAAAATTACCATGAGACTATCGAAGAACTAAGATGGGAGAGGCGCCACAGCTGTAAGCCGCGTGTGCCCAATGTGATTCCAGTGTTTGATTGGCAACCCCTATCCGTGATTATCAATCTGGATTGCTTGTTTGTGTGTTGTTATTTTTATTATAACGTGAATAGTGGTAGACATCTTATGTACATTTGGACCTGAACGTCTTTTTTCCTGGTACTGTTCCGACAACTTCTCCATTCTGTCTCTTTGCCTTCTCGCTTCTGTCTTACATACTGATTCCTGCGACTTCCAACAGTAGGCTTGATACAAAGTACGATACTTTAGCAACTTACGGACAGCACTGCCTCAAATACGGAAGACTCTGCGACTGATAAGCCTTTTAAAGTTAAAGGCATATCGACTGCCAAATCCATATAGTTCGGGATCAGGTATATGGGTCTGACGAATCATTGCCCTTGAGTTGAGGTTGATATGAAGAAAGCTGGTTCGTTACTCTTGGAATCTTCATAGATATTCGCATTCGCATATCTATCAAATTAGAATGTGCATTGTTATAAAATTAGTAACAAGTGGCAGTATTGAAACCGGCTTTGGTTGACAAAAAATCGTTAAATTTTGTTCCAAATATGTGCACAAATCAATCGCATCTGTATCTGTTGCTCTCTCGACTGCCATTTGTGCTACTCCCTGCCTTGAAGCAGCTCGGATCCCTATTCAAATTAGTAGAGATGACTGCCAGCACTGTCAAGCACAATGCAACAAACTCGAAGAAGTGTACGCTTGAGTATCGGCTTGCTATTAACTTATTGAAGGAAGCGGCTAATAATGAAGTGTCCAACCCATGCGAGCACGTGGAGCGACGGAGAAGTCCATTAAATCATGATTGGCAATCAAATAGTCAGCAGTTCGAGTGACAGTCCCAGAAACAGCGTTCGGTATATGAGTACAAGGTGTGCGCGACAGTGAATCTCTATCGGACAAACGAAAATGCTTGAGGAAAACCGTTCACCATGATATATATGCCAGCACGTGAACTTATTGGCTATTTGACTACCATTAATAATAATAATCATTATCGTTGCATTCAAGTTTAACTATTCGTTTGACTTCCTGTATATCAGAACAGACTAGCTGGGACAGATCCTACATACATATGGAAGGAGCATCCTTCCTTCCCTACATAATTTATACCAATATGATATAAAAATATTACCTTTATTGTATTTCCCTCTCACAAGGTATCGGTCAACAGCGAGTGCAATTGATTCATTAGCCACACAGGGCAGTGCCAATTTTTAACCGCTTATGTCCAACCGACATCGGCGAATTCCATCCGGCGCAGCCAGCTTAATCTTCTGATGGTCTCATAGTAATTTCCTGCCTCTCCAATAAATTTGTCCGCGAGACGACTGTCATCGTTGTGTTCTTCTGGATTACGCAGCGGCTATTAGCATACGGTGCTCGGTAAGACGATCAGGTTGTGTTGTGCTCAAAAGCGATTTTCTCATGTTCGGACGGCGACTGTACTTATGTTCCTCAGAGTTGCATTTGTTCTGACAAGGGTTACTCTCAGATTGTCTTGCCACCTTTGGCATTGACCGACGCGACGAACCTTGAGGTTGGACTCTGGCTACGGATCGTGCATTTTAACATTAAAAACATTAGAAGGGACTTCAGGACTACTGAGGTATTGTTTCGCTTCGACCTGAACGGCCCACCTTTGTGTGAACCGATGCCCCAGCCTTTGCGATTTATTGGCAGATGAGATTCACATCTAGCCCTCGTTAATACAGCATGCGGATGCTTACTGCAATAGATCAACATACTCGTGCGTTGGCTCCCGACCACTTTACAATCTGCCGAAACAGAGACAAAATACAAATAACGCAAAGTAAAATAACAAGAGCACAATTGATTCGGCAAAGCATGGACGGTTCTATACAGTTCTGATGATATTTTTTCTTTAGTGCCATTGACATTTTGTACACGGACTGGTCTCTTTTGTAGTGTTTCAGGGAAGGATCCCGCTGGTTCAGAAGACGTGAAATAATTAAGAACTCATACATTCGTGGGGGTAGCGAGACTGTTGTGCTCGAACGATTCAGAACAGCCAGTTCGTAACGTGATTTCAGTTGGCCAAGTCTTCCTTACACCTGCCGACGAACTGACGTTACTCAAGTTTCCTCGGATGGCATGCCACTCGATCATGGACCTCGACCGATCGTCCACTAGAGGCAACAGTTAATGTGTCAACGTCTAGGATCTGCTGGGCCTGGTGGACCCAGTAGGGCATTTCAAGTGGGAGGTCAAATCAAACCCATGTAAGTCGTCCGACCCTATTCTTATCCAGACATCCTCAGACTCAGCCAGTGGCTGCTCATTGAATTTCATCTAGCGCGAAAATAGAACCCTGCCTGAATACAACAAGCTTAATGCCATAGAAGTCCCAGAATAATCATCAGGCATAGCAGTGCTGCATAATGGACACTTGCAGGATCATATGACTGACGATTTTTCCCAGGAAATATTAAGTTTTTATCGCATTCATAATGTTATGACAGTGGAAGTTAAAGAGAAAACGAAAAGTTATGTGCAAAGGAAATTTCTGAGTTTAAGCAGGCAGACAACAAGCTAGAAGCCAAGTCGCTAATTCGAAGCAAAGCACACAGCAAATCAAGTGCCATTTAGATCACACTGTTCCAAAGATAATAATTATTTATTAAATATGCTCATTTTATGATGAAAAAATAGACAACATTTGGTTGCATACGATTACTGGTCTCTTTCACTTCTGATTGTCGACTTTATTTTTATTTTCTGTTGTAGTTTGAAGTGTCGCATTAGTTCAATACTTAAGCTTACGGCAATGGAAATATTAATCATTAATGCTTTGTACATGATCGTCTTAAAATATTGTAGATTGGTAGCAGATATACAGATGTCCTCTTGACTTAGTTTGAGCCGAGTATCGGATTTACATTGACTAGAGCAGATGCCATTGTTTGATTTATCTATACATAGATTTTATCGTGTCTTGAAACTCATTAGCTATGGATTCCTTACAAACCCTTCCAACATTTAAATTATAGTCCTTTCTGGTCTTGAAACAATTACAATGGCTGTGTACAAGCCAGTTCGTCTTAGCAAAGGAGCCTCATATTTGTTGGATCAAAATCGGTCGTGTTGCTCATATTGTGTTGTGTTTCTCTGACTTTAAACATCATAATTTCAAACTCTGCTCATACACAAGCTACATTGTATTTCTCTTGCATTTTAAGTGCTCACAATCTATTATTTCCATGCTGACTTATCTTTTTTTACACGGTGCTATCGTTTACTGGACGAGCTGCATCTTTGCACTTCACCGGACACCCGTAGTGACGGATTTGGTGATGATGAAATGACATACTTCCTCGATAGCAGTTGATTGAATATTGATGCCAGAGAACCTCCAGCTGTAGGCCGCATGGTGGCATGTGGACGGCTCGAAATAAAGTAACGTTGTTAACGCGACAGAATCTAATAAAGACGCGTGGCGCTCATAAGTCGCCACCGTTAGGATATAAAGTGCGATCATGCAATAAAATTAGTGCTAGGCACCCCCGTGCTTTGTCGGAAACTAGTGCCGGGTACGATTAATACGTGCCCTTTTGGCATTTTTAATATTATCTCTACAATACAGGTACGAAATATTATTTAATATGATCTATGATTGCTGATCCATGTTCGACGTGGCCCGTCTACTAACTGCCTGATGTTTGATTCCGGGAAAGCCGCGCACCTCTGGGACATAGATTGAACTACTAATGTTCAGTGGACGTTATACATAGCTTCACAAAATGAGTCGAACATACCCAGAAATAGACGACCTTCTATCATCGCCATTAACAGTAACACTCCTACTGAGATCAGATTCAAAGCCACCCTCGCTTGATCCAAAATCAGCTCGCGAACGTCTATGATCGGCGTATTTATCCACACTTGTAACAGTTAGTGCCAATGACTGCAACTACCAAAGCGATATGAATCCTTACAACGCTTTCTCCTGCTGGTGCGTCTGGAATCGATAATCGACCCTCACATTGGGCACGTTCGACTTCTCAACACGGTTTCCCAATACACCAGGCAACATGAAATCCTTTCCTAACCAATGTGATTTAATAGCAGCCTCAAATCCGGATTGCAAAACGGAATTCTTCGCAAGCTCACACATATCGACAGCCGAAAGTCGATAGATTTGTGCTGCGACAGAATATTCCTCAATTAAAGCTTCTTTTGTATATGCAAACTGCAAAGGATCATCAGTAGAGAGTGAGATATTCAAGCCCCGCTTGAAGTAGATGAAGAATGGATTCTTATCATAGGCCAGAAATAGGGCATTATTACTCAACGGAGACATAGCGATACCGATCTGGTCGAGATAATACAGGTACTGTAAGAAAGGGACTTTGCGCAGCAAGATACCATGCGAGATCGAGTGTGCAAGCAGGAATGCCGAGACCAAGTGGTCGGTATCGCCAGCCTCTCCAGCGTGCGGTCGGAGAACAAAGGTATTGAATCCACGACGCTTGCGCAGTGCATTGAGCGATGTCATGTTGGCATAAAGGTAGTACATGTAATAAGAATATGGAGGATTCTGAGCTGTGCACCATTCGCGCGGGAAAGGATATTTGCGATACAATCTGCGTTCGTTCTTAGATTCATCATCAACAGAGTCAAACCCGATGACTCGCTGCAAGAAAATGTGCAACTTTGGGTGCGAGGAAGGGTCTTTCGAAACTTCGAACAATGGCTCGAACACATTTGTCACGACTTGCTCGAAACTATTCACAATACCGCTGACTTTATAAACATCGTACAACCGTGGAACTTGGATCAGCCAGCGAACATTGGGCGAAAATAGCTTGTTGTCGACGACCCACGCCGCGAGACGATCCCATTCGTTCCTAGACTTGCCATAAATTGAGATCCTGTACTCAGCCATCTGGTACTTGCTCTGCTCGAGATCATAGATAACTTCACGTGTTAGTTCAGCTAGATATTTACCGTTGATGTAGTTATCAGTCTTTAAGAATATTTCACGCAACCGCGATTCACCAATCGGATTATACTTCAGATTGAACTTGTCAAAGCGATGAAATGTGTCACGATGAGCATGCATATCGAGCGTGTCGATACTCAAATCATAAGCCGTCAGATTCAGCGACTCAAATACTTGCTGTAGCGTTAGGAGCTTTCCGTCACGGAAAATTACAGTTTCCTGGTTTACGATCAGCTCTCAGCTAGTATGGCCACAACTATTCAGCACAAACATACATCTGAACACTTTTTCATTTTGGACTTTATAAACCGGAGCAAATGCTTCTGGTTCATGCACGCCGAATGATGGACATGGGTATCGACTTTTCTCACGTTGTAGAAGTCGCGATGAGGATTGCGCTTTGTATCAGCCAGCTCCTGATATTCGTTCATGAGCACGTATAGGTTCCAGCTACCTTCTAAATACTGTAGACGTCTGAAAGCAAAACTCTTGGATGGGCCGTCCGAGCTGATATTACTGACCTCCTCCAGATCCATGTAATATTCACGAATTGTGGGTACCTGAACAATTGGCTGCAAAACACCATTAATCAGGTCGTAGACTTGGAAGAGGCCGGTTTGATCAAGATTGAATACGATGGAGTCTTTGAATTCCGGTACCTCGCAGATTTCGATAAGGAAGTCGGCGCCGACACCTTCGAGGCCATCTGATTTCAGGCTTGAACTTGGGGCATGAGCGTCTACAGGTGCATCACTCACAATCGGCTGCTTCGTATCTGTCCAGGAAGCTTTGGGGGGCGGAGGATAGATCTTCCAAGTGGGATTGTCGCGCGGATTATCCTTCCCCCCCTGAAAAGAGCAGGCCTGGTATTTTTCGCGGAAGTTGAGACATTTTTGGACGTTGCGGCAAATCATCTCGAGCTCGACATCGATCTCGTTGGCATGGGTGCTGTATGACGGTGTTTGAGCTGCGTCTGACGGAGTTGACATGCCTGCGGGAGTGGCGACCGTGGCGGCCACCGCCGTCTGGTCAGGGATGTCGGCCAGGTGCAGAGACTGGATAGACTCCGAAAGGTGCGAGACAGGACCGGTATGCGACGAAGACCGCGAGTGGGCCGGTCCATGCAACTGGTCCGATGAATGGATGAGAAAAGGCGAGATCGGCGACGTCGCATTGGCAGCCGCCGTCATGTTGTCAGTTGCGTTGGTGGAGCCGGAGCCGGAGCCGGGAACATGTAGCGGTAGCGTAAACGACCGCCCCAGATGGTACGATGGCGGGCTCGGGCTGGCTTGCTGAGCCCAGTACTTCGCGTCAAGCTCCTGGAACGCGCGGTCGTCAGCGTACGAGAAGAATGGCGTGTTCGCGCCAATGGACACGGCATCGTTGTTATCGTCGTCGTTGTAAATGTGAACCGCGAGGCCGCGGTTGGTGCTTGTGGTTGCGTTGCTGTTGCCGTCGCTGTCAGTCATCCTCCTCCGGTTGCTGCTGCTGACTATGATGATGATAATAGCTATGGGGTTGTGATAATAAACACTGATAATGTGCCGAGTTTTCGGTAACGCACATGTTCAGCACCGCGACGCACCTATTTTCTGTCGTGCGGCTCACATTGTTTGCCGGTATTAAATGGGCCGGCAGCATATAAGTTATAGTAAAATAAATTACATCAGTATTTACAGGCATTGTAAATTCGCAGAAACTCCAAATGTAGCGTGACGATAATCTTACAGTTCGTCCCGGATAACAATGCGAAAATGTTCTGCATCCTCCTGCTGCTCCTCGTTATCATCGGTCGCGTCGTTCTCGTCAACTTCATCTCCATCCTCGTCTTGCCATAAGTTGGTCCGCGATGACGACGCCGACCTCGACGAGTCCAAACTGTTGGCAATTTCATCAAGCATCGCACCACCGGAGAACTCTCGCAACTCATCTTTCAGCTTATCTGGGTACTTATCTAGCAAACCTTTCCTATCCTCCAAACCACGGGCACTATGGCTCTGGTCGAGCTCGACTCGGACTTTTCCTTTGCTGACAACAACAGTCACAACTCCAATAACCTGGCCATTAACATCCACCAGCGCAACCGAGTACGAAAATTCATCATCTGCCGACGCTACTTTCCCTTCAGGCGTGAGGAACGTGCCTGCTGCCATCTGGCTCTCAATGTCCCGTATCAACATTTTCGCCGATGTCACCAGGTCGGGCCCATCTTTTGCCGCAAATCTTCCTCCTCGAAATACATTATCCATCTCTACATCGGGGTCATCTACATGAGTCTGTGCACTATAGTCGGCATTGGTGGAATGCGTCAGCCCGGCCTCGTCAATCGATGAAGAACCTTTTGCATCATTTAAAGAAGGCGTTAATGTGTCCGACTCTGCTGCCACCGACATATCGGACTGCTCAGCTATGTTTCTATCAGCAGACATATGTTCAGATTGGCTGCGTTTCACTTTGTATCGCTTGCCGCCAATCATCTTGTACTTTGACGCACTTTCACGTGCTCCATCAATGTCATGATCAATCATCGCGGCCAAAACTTCTGCATCAAACGAGGCCGTTGCTCTTGATTTCTCCATATCTTCTTCTGACATAATACGCTGACAGTTGATCTCATTTGCACGATCTTCCTTGGGCGGCAAAAATGCAACATCTTGGCACAACCGAGGGGTATGGATAACCATCAAATAACGACAAGTCGTAACTTCCTTGATCCACGCTATCTTGTCCTGCGAGTGCTGATTGCAATGAAATTGGATTTCGATCTTTCGCTCCCTTCCAGTTAAGTCACAGATACTTCCGCCGCCAATCTTCTGCACCAAGTACCGCATCTCACCTGCCGACTGCACTGTCTTCTCTTCGCCAAGGCTCGATTGCGCACTGTCTCCCTCCTCCTCACCACTTTCCTCACTGATCTTCTGCCGTGCCACACGCCCGAGTACGTACGACTCGCTTGGATCTTCCTTTGGCGGATAGAGTGTAACACCTTTCTGGGGTGCTAACTGATGAAACTGTTTCACTTCTACCTTGTGGCAAAACGAATACGTCCACCATCCCGCCATCTATTCTACAAATTAGTAACTACTTATGTCCTACCTAAAAATACAGAGCTTACGTAGTACAAACAGGTGCCATTCAATGGCTCTAGTAGATCCCATCCACTAGCCTGGGCGCGCGTGAGCTCCTTCTCTTCTTCTGATTTCGACAACTCCTTCTCTGAAGCGTTAAGCACGGCCTGTGGTTCAAGGACTGGTAACGAGCATAAAAACTTTTCGCCATGCAGTCTCAATGTCTCATAGTGCTCGACATCTTTGTCGTTGCTACTCGCTACTAGCGCGGCTTGTCCACTTAGCAGTCGTGCTGCGTCATCTTCGCTAATTACATCATTTGACATCGAAATTTGAAACTAAGAAGCACAATTAGAAACTGGGGTACATAGTAGATCAATGGACCTGACTACCTGGGGCAATGCAAGAATATCATCCTGCACCGAAAATAATCCAAACACTGGCACCACAGCTAGCATGGAGAGCATTGCCCAGCACCATGCTGACCGTCGAGACTTCACTGTTAAAACCATATCATTCAATGCTACCAACACAATACCCGAAGGTAGACAGCGAGTCCGTATATTCTGGTTGATATATTGGAATCGGTAACCCAGTCCGGCGAACAAACATAACGTCACACTTTCGTCCTCCTAGCGGGTTAGGGTATGCTTCTGGCAAGCCTTGGTTGAGAGATTTTATGTATTTCTGTTATTAATATCGTGGACTGCTCGACACCTCGTTTTCTACATCGTATTGAGAACCATTGGAAATGGCATTTTTCCCTCCAATCGATAGCTTATCTCAATCTCTATCGCTATCCGACCTTGAGCCGCTCGAATCTTTAGCACAGTGCGTCCCGATAGATGATGCCAACGTCAGCCGATACTACAGTCTGTTTATATACTGTCTTATCATAAATGACGACATTGAAGAAGCGCGATTCCTTTTAAAACGCGCGTCTACGAGGACAATATCAGCGGATTCAGCTGAAGTCACAGACACAATTGCACCGCTAAGTACTGCAAGAAGGATCCTTACATCTCTATGGACAAAGAACTATGTTGAATTCTTTTCAACGGTTGAGGCAGCGCTGCATAGTGTGCCACTAGAATCGCCAGAGGCTAATCTGCTGCGGACACTTGCCGATCACGTTCGTGAGGCCAACTACAAGTTTGTCTCACGCGCATTTTTATCAGGGGCTCTGTCTGATATTGCAGTTTATTTTGGCATATCAGAAATTGATGCAAAGGAGTTCTTGGTACAAAAAGGGTGGAGTGTCACCGATGAGTTGACAGTGAAAGCTCCAGCAATTTCCAAAGGCATGTTAAGGCTACATTACATTACGTCTTGTGAAAGCTATGATTCTAATGTGTCTCACAGAACCAACCAAAGCTGCAGCACAACAGAAAGCCAGATTTGATTCGTTAACGTCGTTGATTACGCACATGCAGAGAGCATAGTTGGGCATACTCATGTAATGTATATAGAACATAATGTACCAGACGTGGCTTGACCTGCACTACGGTCTTTCCCAATCGCAACTTTTCGATTATCTGTGATTAATTCCTTGCGACAGTGATACACACAAATTACCGTGGATCTGTATTCGAAGACCGCTTCTCGGCCTGTGAAACTAGTCTTCGCATATGTCTCCATTCTTCCGACCTAGCATTTGCGGCGCCTCCCAAATTGTCTCCAACTTCGAATACAGTTATTACCGAAGACAAGCCTCCAACAGCTAATAGTTTTCCGTCGGTCTTCTCCCACGCAACTTTATTCAAAGCTTGGCATTTTGTCCCGCTAGGAATTGCAGGTCTAGTACTAGTAATCGGAACCTCAGTCTCTTCCGATAGATCCCAAATATCTACTTTTCCCGCACATCCAACCGACGCGAAAACCGCCGGACGAACAGGATTCCATGCAACATCGTAAACAGCATCGTCCGAGGAAAACTCCATCAGTGGTTCAATCATATTTGGCATCATGGAACTTGCACTGGAACTGGGGGTACCTACGCTCGGAACATCAATTTTGATTCCCTGCTTAGACAAGTTTGTAGTCGAAATAGTTAGTTTGCGCACTCTCCACAACTTTAGCGTCCAGTCCAAACTCGAACTCAAGACAAGATCACTCAGGTCCAGTGGCCCATATGGTGGGTGGAAGCTAAGTGATGAAACTGGCGCTGGATGACTGTGGTAGATTGTCGACAGATCTAGACCGGCTTTTGCACCGGCCCGAACGCTGCGATTGCATGTATATATATTACCGTCTTCACTTCCAACGAGGAAGTAGCTGGGGTCGGTAGCTTGAAATCCCAAAGCTGTAGGAGCAAGATCTTCCGTTCGTGATGGAGGTTGCAGCTTGAAGTCATGAACTTCCTATTTATTATGTTAGCTACTTCAAATGATAATTGCCAAATGCCACTTGCATGAGGCTGCGCTAGAAAGTCGGCATTCCAGCCGCACACACGACCGTCCGTACTGCTGCTAATAATACTTGTCGCATTTTTTGTTCCTACAAATTCAATAGAGTAAACAGGATGAGAATGTCCGGTGCCTGTAAGCGGTGATTTAAGAATGGCCTCTGATTTCGCTCGTATGTCCCATACTAATACTTGACCATTGTAGCACCCGCCAACAATGAGATTAGGATGAAAAGGCGAAAATTTGCAAGACAGAATATCACTCTAGTTGGATTAGAATAAAATCAATTACTTAAATAAAATATCTCACCTGGGAGTGAAAAATGTACTCTGGTCGATCACGGAGATGAGTATTCCAAACCTGTATTATTCCCAGTGGATCGCGTATGGACTGCGAATTCTTTGAGTAAGCCGCCAGAAATAGTTCAGAGTATTTTTGGGACCAATCGATGGCAGTGATCGTCCGACTAGTAGACCACCTATCCGAAGAAAACTGTTCGAGCTGTTTTACGCCTCCCTCTGCATCGGACCCACTGCGACATTGGTTGGCATATACTGTGGAAGTAACCGCAATATACATACTGTTTATCTTGCAAGTCGGACGCATAATCGACTAATATATCGTAGTCATCGTCCAGTGCTCGTTCCACTATCTTACTTGACCGCTCTATAAACTGAAAAAACTCTTCTGACTGCAATAATTCAGACTTTTCCTCTGGCTGCAGGTCCTTAATCTTCATTCTTGGTGCCAATGGCTCTTTCTCCATAGTTGGACTGTCCCCAGACTCCAGCTGAAACTCTTCCTTGATTTCTCTTCTCAATCGTTCTCTGATCTCTTCTTGAAATTGTCCAGGACAAGTAGCACTCAATAGAGCAGGATGCGGCAATTCAAATTGTAATTCTTCTGCCAGAAAAGATTCCGCAGTCTGGACCTCTTTGCTATACGTTATTATTTCCTTAGTCGCTCTCCCACATGCTTGGTTCTCGCCTAGTTCCATTGGCACTACCGGGGGCGCATCGTACATAGTAATAATTACGGTGGAAAGGTCAGAATGTGCCCTTTGGGGCCATTAGTTAGCTCGAAACCTATCACTACAGCAACAGTCCCTACATACGCTGATGCTTTCCGAGGGAGAAGCGGCGGAGTGTCGATAAAGGGCTCATTGTTTTCTTGTCCAGCCGAAGCCAGGTGCTCTCCATCGAGTCGGGACTGGGACCGTGATGAGCCAACCAAACTAGCTACAAGTTTATCGATATCAGACCGTCTATCTACTGCACTTCGCGAAGGGGATAACGACTAATTTAATCAATTAGCTACACTAAGAATGTCGATGATGATGGTACTGACTGCATCACTAGCTAGAGACTGCTGAGCCATGTGGAGCCGCTGCTCGCGTTGTCGTCGCAAATCGGCTAGTTTAGCCTTTTTGGCCTCAATCTCGGCTCGCCGTTGTTCCATGGTATGTTAATTAATAAATTAATGACTCCAGTGAATATATATTTTCATGATAATGACGGGAGTAAGCATTTTGGTTGTATTTTGCGCGGTGGTCTGTGCAAAGCTCCCCCTGAGATCGAGCCCTAACCACGAAAGTTTTGGTAACGTGCCCACCACCGAGTGAGCCACACCACCGAATGAGCCACTTTTCCACCGCGTAGCATTCTATAATTTTAACCACATTTTTCTTTACAACCACACATGGCAAATAAAGCGACGAAGGTCAAATAATTCTAGCCCTTCAGGCTATGGAACAAAATTCTAAGCTAAGCATTCGGGAGGCTGCTCGGATATACTCCGTTAGTCGTGCAACCCTCACTCGACGACAACGCGGTCAACAGTCGCGACGCGACACTGTAGCCAATTCGCGAAAACTCACGGATCTGGAAGAATCTACTATTGTTCAGTATATTCTCGACCTAGATTCACGATCGTTTCCCCCCCGGATCTCTAGTGTGGCAGATATGGCCAATCGGCTCCTCGACGCGCGCGGCGCGACGCGTGTTGGCACAAACTGGATCTCGAGATTCATTACGCGGCATCCAGAGCTTAAAACACGCTTCTTACGAAGGTACGATTACCAGAGGGCTAAATGCGAAGATCCTGACGTAATTCGTGGGTGGTTTGAGCTCGTCCAGAGCACAATTGCGAAATACGGGATTCAAGAGGCAGATATCTACAACTTCGACGAGACCGGGTTTATGATGGGCATAATCTCGACCGGCATGGTAGTTACGAGCTCAGAACGACGTGGACGCCCAAAGATGGCCCAGCCTGGAGGGCGGGAATGGGCAACTGTTATTCAAGGTGTTAATTCCCAAGGCTGGGCGGTCCCGCCATACATCATCGTGGCCGGGCAGTATCACCTCTCAGCATGGTACGAAGATTCACAGATTCCAATGGACTGGGTTATTGCTGTGAGCCCAAATGGCTGGACTACGAACGAACGAGGCGTAGATTGGATTAGGCACTTTGATAAACATACCAAAGAAAAATCTAAAGGTATATATCGCCTCCTTATCCTCGATGGTCACGAGAGCCACCACTCAACTGATTTCGAGCTCTACTGCAAGGAGAACAAAATAATTACTCTTTGTATGCCATCTCATTCGTCCCATATTCTCCAACCCCTTGGTGTGGGTTGCTTTGGGCCACTGAAGAAAGCGTACGGGCGGCAAATTGAGGACTTGATGCGTGCCCAGATTACGCATATCACGAAGACGGACTTTCTTCCGGCATTCTTTGCGGCTTTCCAGGCCACCATTAACGAAAAAAACATCCGAGGAGGCTTCCGTGGTGCAGGGCTTGTTCCTTTTGATCCGGAGAGTGTGATATCTGGGTTGAATATAAGGCTGCGTACGCCAACACCTCCCGCAGTCACTCTGGAACAACCAGATCCTTGGGTCCCGAAGACCCCGAATAACCCGATTGACACGACTGCTCAAACCGAGTATGTCAAAAATCGAATCGCCAATCATCAGAATAGCTCGCCAACATCGATCTATGCAGCTATCGACCAGTTTGCAAAGGGGGCGAAAGGTATGATGCATCAGGTTGCATTATTGGAGTCAGAGGTTGACTCACTCCGAGCGGCGAATGAGGTATTAAGCAAACGCCGAAGGGCTAGAAAAACCCGACTCCGTGAAGGAGGAAGCCTTACTCTGCAAGAAGGACATCAGCTACAGAGCCACAGGGACGATGGGCGGCTGGGAGAGCAAGAAATACAGGAACATACAAGTCAGCAGAGGAGGAGTGCGCCGAAGGAACGGCGATGTGGCACATGCGGCCAGCCAGGCCATAACTCGCGTACTTGTGAAATAGCGCTAAGAGAGTGTGAGGAAGAGGTTTCTGAGCAATGGAATTAATTTGATAGTGTTATGGTTAATTTTGCGAGTATTGTAGTCAGATAGTAGTGATCAAGTGGCTCATTCGGTGGTGTGGCTCACTCGGTGGTGGGGCACGTTACTAAATACAATTTTCATTTGATTCTGTGTAAAATACTTCAAGTGCGCAATGCGACATCTTTCAGCTAATATTCTATAGCAGCTATTTAGGGCTGTTGACGATATTCGACTTATCGAACGAATATCGGCGTCGGATACGATATCGGCCAAATCCCCGACGTCGAATACCGATATCGAATATTATTCGAAGCATTCTTCGACCGTCGAATCGAATATTCGACATATCGTGCCGATATTCGATATTCGACAAATTATTACGCAATCAGCCGTATAGAAATGGATTTACTGGGATTTTAAACTGCAAGAATCACTAAGCTTTCGTATAGGCATTTGCCAGTTATAGCAAGGGTTGCGATTTGCTCGGCGTCTTCAAAATCCGCGTCCCGGCCTCTAGGCCAGGCTGAGATTAGTGCTGCACGATTGTACACTGTAGAAGTGACTCTGGCTGTATGGGCCTTAACTCTGTGTTGAAGAAGACAAGTTGAACAAGTGAACAAGTGAACAAGACAACAACACAACAAGACGAGAAGTTGCGACTTGATCTTATATAAGTATTCACGTGATTTGGCGGATATTATTGCCCTAAACCTTATCTGTCGAATAGGAATATCGATTATTATTCAATGCCTTTCAAAGAGTCGAATATCGAATACGAATATTGGGAAAACCTGGCGATATTCGTATTCGCAACAGCCCTACAGCTATTTGACACACTGGCAGGGCTGTTCCAAATATTCGTGATTCGCATTTTATTCGCAAATCTCTTAAACCTTGAAACCCTGAACTCATTAGCAGTGCTATATTTTGTCGGTAAGGGTAGCAGGTCACTAGGCGGCCGTTTCCTCTGGTCTCCATTTCAATTTATTGGGTCCAATAGTTAAGAGTAGATAGTTCGGCAAGATACTGATAGTCGGGGTTATTGGTCGTGCTCTGGCTGATGTTGCGCCAGCCTCGAGGATATTACATCTCTAACTATGTGCTGGAAACAACCTCTGACTAGGTCACGGAGGAAATCAGTGCTCACCTCGTGATCAACCTACTCCTTACATCGTATCGAGCTGGATGGCGTAAGGGGCTAACTTGGCTCGAAACTGTGAATTATTAAAGCACTTTGTAAATTACCCTTGAGCGATTACATGCGAAATTTGCGAATATTCATTTTCTCCTAGCAAAAAACTCAAACAAAAACTCGCAAAACCCGCAAAAATGCGAAATTAAGCAGAGCATTGAGGAATCTTTTGATCCCATAAGGGACTTCCAATCCACGAGGGACTTGCACTCACAGAAGCATTACTGCTTCTATACACGCGGGGCTAGGTCCCAGCGTGGCAACATCCCGAGAGATGCTACCACTTGCCATCATGCGCTCAGAGCATGATGAATTCAAACATTACAATCGCGGTCAATGACCGAGGTACTCGAAATGCGAGTACTTGTGCAAATAAAGATATGCACAACCATAAAAAAATAAGGAACATCCGTTTGGACAAATGTGTAGGAAACATCCTCAGGGCAAAAAAACTCAGTGGGAAAACAAATTCCCAAACTTACACCGTTCCTTATGAGCCTGATGGCTCCCCCCAGGCCCACAATTGAGTACGCTTCGCGGGAACCGCTGCGTACTCGCATTAACGAGGATCTCAGTCCGTCAGGACTCCCCTCATGCCCCCAGATGAGAAGATATCGCCGGAACCAGTTGTGGACAAGCGGCTTGGCTCTCCGGTTCCAGGCTGTCCTCGCCCACATTCGAGTACGCATCGCCGGAACTGGTAGTGACCATGTGGCTTGGTTTTCGCCATCCTTGGACTCACCTTGTTCGAGGCGAATCAGTGTACTCGAATTTAACAGGAGTCCTGACTGACTCTTCTTATCCCCCATGCCCATACTTTATGCCACGTGCCCATAGCCGAGTACGCATCGCCTTAACGGCCGCGCGAATCAGCGTACTCGTATTGAGGAGAGTCCTTGACGG
>NW_027117522.1:0-45885 GCF_038497645.1 Lipomyces chichibuensis
TTGCAGCAATTGCAACCGATTGTGGTGTCGGGACAAGAACGCAACTCACAATTTTTTCTCCCGAATGGTGTTTTTGCTCGCCCAACCCAAAGGTGTTGTTGTTTCGCCCGACCGAAAGGTGCTGTTGCTGATGCTGTCGCAGAATCGCGTCCAGATGGTCCCGGCTACCTGTGTCGTCAGGTCAGACAAGAACAGGATGATGCCCGTGCATCCAAGTCGAAACGAAGTAAAGACAACGAGTGCGTATGAACGCGCGCTTGAATGAATTTTAGGTAAGTGCAAGACACACTGGTATGGTTCCGTTGAGAAAATGCGAAACTGTGCTAATTATATGATCCTTTAGCGCTAATGTTGACGTCGTCGCCAATTACCCGGCTTCGCGCGTTGTCACGGGACAACGATGGTATTGTAAACAAACCAATGGAAAGGCAGCTCAAACAAATAATGGGCTACAAGACGTGACTGAAGCCCATCCACAATTTATCAAGGTACCTCACATACCAATAAATAATATATGGCTACTGATGGCGTATATTGTCTATTGGCACACCCTTGGTTGAAATCAATAACTACCGTCAGTCTTACGATCATACTTATATAACAACCCCCTGGGAGGCAGATCGCGCCAATAAATATCCCAACAGACGGCAATGCCTTGGGAGGAACACGTCATTGAGGACTCTGAGGAAGATTACGAACATTTTTCGGATAGCGATAGTAGCCAAGGGTTGAATCATTCTGAATATCTCAGATTAGCTCGGGAGCAGATGAAGGATGAACTGCGCCAGCGACGTTCGAAACGCCAATCTGAGCACACTACAGATGAATGTAGCATTCCAAACAGTAATGGTATCTGCTACCTTAATCCAAGCTTTTTATTAATGTTGCAATGGTTTAACTGGCTATAGAACAATTACGGAAAGAAATTAATGACGCGCAAGAAGATTTGCAACGAGCGTTCTCCCATTTACGAAAAGCGACGGTAACGCGACCTGCTTTAGATGATATTTCCAACAAACACAGTATATGGGGAGAAGTCAGCATATCGTTAACATACCCTGAGTCACTGGAGCTACCGCCAGCGTATTATGATGTACCAGCATCGAATGCTCCAAACTCGACATCAGAAAGAAACAATCTGCCCGACTCGGCTAGACATGTCCAGTGTAACAAGCTATTCAACATTGTCAGTGGCCTCGAATCTAGTGCAGATAGCGATGAAGGAGATCTCGAGAAAGAATTCGACAGTGGCTTCATAGATGGTGGGTATATTACCGACAAGCTCTCCGAAGCTGGATTCTTAACGTCTCCAGGGACAAACGGAAAGGAATACATCATACATGATTATAAATATAATGCAGTCAATCAAGGAAATGTCAGTCCAGCATCTCCACCTGAGTCGCAACAGTCGCCAAATCGATCGTTCGCAAGAAATAAGCAGTCAGCAGTTGCAGATGATGTGATATTATTCCCACCATTCCCAGTAAGTTCTTCATTAGCAGAGACAGTCATTATTTCGAGCAGCATGCCGACTGACGTGCACGACGATCACGATGCCGATCCCGCGGAGATAGAAAAACCGTTACCAAAGCCGTCATTCGTGGTGGAAAAAAAACGTAAGCAGCATGTCGAGGAAAAGACAGATCATGAGATCAAGATGGTTGCGAAGAAACTGAAGGTTCAAACGGGAGACACTACGATATGTGCGGATCTTGAACAGATACATGCTCGAATCACTTCGCCATCATCTCTGACAAAGGATGAGGCCACTGATAATTTCGAAGTTAATAAGGCAGATGTTATTGTGAGGCATGATGTAGAGCAGGGAATCGGACATAGTCGGGCAAGGGCCGAGCGAACGAAGCAGATGATAACCATGAAGAATAAGCCCGGACCCGTCTTATTCAAGCAACCAGCATTCAGAGTGGGCTTATCTAAAAGAGACCGGGTGGACTCGTTACATGCATATCTAAGACGATAATGAGTATTTTGATGTTTGCTTCTGCTATTGTACAATGGGGTTATAGGCGTTGCCACTATATGCTTACAGAACCCCTAACGAAATTTAATACGCCATTTCAAATGCCCACGTGCCTTTACACTTAACTGCTAGTATGTTCTTTATGACCGCCGAATCTGCCACTTGACGTCCGTGATCATAACTTCCTCGCCAGCCTTCTCATCGTAATCGAACCATTCACCCTGACTTAAATCGACTTCTTCAAATATAGCTCCGTTTGCCTCACTCTTACAAGTCCATGGCCCCTCAACTTTGAATTCCGTAAATTCTAGCCCACGAACCTCGAATTCAACTACATTCTTCCATTTCGCTGAATCTTCAATTGTATATGGAACTGGATTTGTCTTGAATGATGCCGAACTTTCACGTCTACATGCGCGACACCGCCAAACAAAATTTGCTTCACCACGACTACCAGAAAGATCATGCATTTCGTAAGCTGTCAGATCGACGAAGTTGGGATGTGTTTCGCGGCACGAAGTACATTGCAATTTGAATGAGTAGATGTACGGAGAATCTGGGGAATCGACAGGCTGCAGATCGGTAACACCCGTGAGTTCTGCAGAGAGGGCTAGTGCGAGAGGCATCGGCGCAATTTGTAACTGATTGGACTGGTTGTATTTCAGACTCTATTGCTTTCCTTTGAAGAGCTAGTCCTAGTGCACATTCATAAAAGTAGTTAAAAATGTTGCACCGGGGCCAACCTTTGGTGCATCTGTAACCTTGGACAACAGCAAGGGTCTTGTACTATTTCCGACTGATCTCTAAATTGTAATTTTGTCAGGCCTTCTCGAAGTTCGACTAACAGGTATCGCAACCTCAAATCGTGGGACACTACACCTCTCTTGGCACTGGATGACTTCTTTGGAATTGCTATTTGTCTATAAGCATTTAAAGAATTTATATATCTAGGGGAAGCAAGGCATTGGTAATGCCCTACGTGACCAGTCTCATATGCCGCCGGCTTATTGTAACCAGGCATGGACATTCACGCGACGGAAAGCATTATCTGCACAGTCAGCGGATGTGTCTGTTCCGCGGATGCGATTGTCGATCCGAAAGCTAGTGTACCGGTTCAATATACTATCCCTGATGCTGGTGCTGATGAAGTCGGTCAGGGCTCCGAAGCAAGAGAGGGGCAGTAAGTCAATTAAAGAGGCTAGACGGGCATTATTTATGAAATATAACGCGACAAAGGCAGCTCTTGTCGTGGAAGATGAGGAGAGGCGACTCGAAATAGAGAAAGAACATCAAGCGAGGTTTGAGACGTTTCGCCGGACTGTGCGCCTATCCAAACTTGAATTGAAGATCTATAATACATTGACAACTATGGGTGTCAATATGCATGCAATTGACATAAAGACCACGCCAATGAACAGTGTGGAACTAGCCATGATGATTGTGAGGTTGCCAGAATCACTGGAGCGATTAAATTCCATGGAAGAGAATGATTTGGGGCGATTCTCCGACTCGATGCCTCAACGACCTGTGTATAGGCATTTAAAATCGAAGCGACTAAACACAACAATATCTGCTATTTTGAGTTCACGGGACGATCCATTGGTGCTAGAAAAGCTCAGCAATCTGCTAGTTTGTTCTTCGGTCCTTCCAGATCAGACATCGTTCGACACTATGATTCGAGGTTTAGCAATAAAACAGCATCAAGGAGTAGCAGCTTTAATAGTTGTTGATGCACTCCTACAATCTGGATTGGAAGCTTCTACGCACACATTGGTCAACATTGTTCGGGTAGGGGTCGAATTAGAAGACGCCAACGTTTTGAGGTTCATGATTGCTCTTCTGGATAGAGTAGAATCAAATACTAGCAATGGCGAACCCATCCACCAGCACTTTCTCCATACGAAGGTAGTCGAAGCATTGATGACGGCATGCATAAAGCTGAAGGAACCGCAAATATATGCTGTGTTTAAACAAGTGTTCCTCAAAAGAAAAATTCCTCCTACGTTCTCTATGCTCGTGATGGAAATTCGGTTTGGGTTTTTGACAAATAACGACCATATCGCGACTGAAGCGTGGAAGATGTTAAAGCACATGGATGGGTCGGGTGTTGCGAAATTGACTCTAAAGCCGTGTCTATGGATGGCGAAGCACGCAGAGAGCACAGGCAATATTGAACGGATGCGCGACATTGTGGATGTTGCTAGTAAGAATAATATTTTGCATCAGTTGAAATTAGAGGTAAGCGTCCTGGTTGCATGTCATATACTTGTTAGATGCAGTACTAACAATACTAGTTGCGGCGGGATGTTGCTCAGTGATTGTGACGCGTATATCCTTGTAGATTAATTGGCTTCGTCTTTGGTTCGTATTTGTATGACTATGTGCGGATAGCCTGGATAGGATGCTCTTTGTAAATATGTTGGCGGCGTTACGATATTGGTAGTGATGCAGTTGGTGCATAGAATTGGCGAAATTTCGATTAGGACTACATAATTTTTGAAGGTAGTGTACATTATACTGAGACAAAACTGTAGCACCCTTGTAATTTAGACATTTAGACAGATATGTAAATTAATCGATTCATGTAATATGACAACACGATAAAACTGATATGTCCATCAAATGTACGACCCAACCTAACTATAATATACAATAGAGCATAATGCATGCATATTCCTCTATAATACAAGAAATCCAAAAGGAAAGAATGTAAGAAAACTATCGACTGCCTCTTAGGAGTGTGCAATTTTCTAGCCGGACGTATAACATATGGAATGGCCGCCTACAATCCCAGTTGATAGAACGCCCATGCGCAACCTTCAACTGCAATCCAGCCGATTCCTATAAAGAATATTAGACTTCCACATACCAGAGACTTCAATAGGAAAATACGCGCCTGCATAGACAATGAGTTTAGTGATGACTTCAACATCGTACTGTACTCGTGGCTTTGGTATCTGCAAGAAAAGTTGATCTTCATCCAGCTCATCCATACCATCATTTGTTTCCACTGTATGGGCAGTGTCGCTCTGAATTTCGAGAGACTTCCGTCGTTGCCGCTCTTCACGATAGGCTATTGTTTCATACATATCCGCCGGACTCTGAGGGCCAACCGAATCGGATCTCATTCGGGTGATGTTATGGATCAACGATGGAATTTCTCGCGCACCGACGAGTGTGCTGTCTGGGATGGAAGAAGGAACCCTGTGGTACTCCGAAGCCTTCAGAAAAAACTCTCGGGGCATAGATAGACCGATTTTTTCAATGAGGCGGAAAAGCGGCGGAAGAACGGCGTGCAGGGTCTTCTTCATCGCAGCACGCCACACGAATATTGTAACAATGCCTAATGCCACCCGAGCAAACGACTTGACAATTCCGGATTTGGCGTAGCTGTATGGAATGTACCCAGGATACGGAACTGCAGTCATAAAAGGAGTGCCCCAACCGTGCCATAATGCCAAGTCGACTCCTAAAACCACTCCGGCAAATGCTACGCCATCTTCAAAGCATGGACAGGGATCCACCGGCTCAGGGTGAACTCGAACAAGAGTCAACATGATAGGTGTAATTACACACGGTGCCAATAGACCAGGCGTTGTCATAAATTGGTCGATCGCGTCTCCAAAAGTCCACCGAAGATAGAAGATCAATGCGCCAAGGATTGCTCCTGCAATAACGTCCAAGAAGCCATGCATTCCGCAATATATGCGGCCAAGAACAATGCTACCCATATATATCCACATCAGAATCCTAAGCAGCAGTAAAGAGAATGGCGACATGAAATCTGGATTTTCGCGGGCATTATAAAGGATCATCAAGGCAGCTGACACAGCATTCGTCGTATGCGTACTTGGGAACCCATACTCAAGAGCCGCAGAGCCAGACATAGTAATACGGTGAAGAGGTGGCGATAAAGGTCGTGGAAGGCTTGATATATGCGTCAGCTCGCTCAATATTTGAACCAGAGATCGTTGCGTACCAAAAAAAATCCTTCATCATGCCACTGATGAGCACGCCAGCTGCAAGAACATAAACAAGCCTGGTTGTTTTATTAGAATCGCTATACTCGTTGTAGATGGTGACATAAGTCAACTTACCCTCTACCAATATAAGCATAACCTAACCAGAAAGGCATCGGAAGCATGATAACAAAAAATGTATGTGTGCCGAGGTTGGCGGTTAGTGCGAAGTAATCATCTAGGAATTGTGATCTCGTATGTTGCTACACACAATATGTAAATGTACGTCCCCAAAAAGGTAGCAGCGTTAACATGCCCAGATAATAACAGCTCTCTCACCTGAATCCATGCCAATCGAGGGGTTTCCCATCGAACCAATGGTAACAATAGCTGTCGTGCTCTAAATCTCGACTTGACCATGCTAGATTTGTAATGGTCCCTACTTCGATTCCCGGCATCTTTAAAGTTAACCGTTTCATATCCGTCTACATTATCTGCTAAAGCCGCCATGGGCTTAGAGACCTGTACTGGAGCTCGTGTCATAGTGCGCCTGGACCTCCAGCTGATGAGACGTAGCGTGTAGTCTCACCATGCACTCTAAAGACGACGCCGGAAGAGTCGAACGTATCGATAGCAAAGTCAATTCCGGGAGTTCAAACCTGGATTGACCTGTATTCTGGCAATTGAATCAAATGCGATGAATGTCGCTGAGTCGCAATCTGTCAATTACTGCCAGTCGTGGACTCTGCACCCCAAGTGTACCGCAAATGGCCGTGCTTTCTTGTTACTACAGCCGCTGCAGGGTCAGGGTCGCCTTTTTGTCAATACGTCGTACGGCTACATTGGCTGCTTGCATAAATACAGGTACTTGATTCCAATAGAGCCTTAATCACGACATTGATAGCACAGATAGTGTATCCGACAGGGACATTTATGATTACACGTGCTCGTAGAAGGTACCATCCTGATTAAGGGAATTCATGTACCAACTTAAACTTGTCGTCCTCGGTCTGCCTCATTACCCGACGTCTGTTCATGGTAGCCATCATAGCGGTTTGAATATGGGGTCGGTTGTTGTTGGCTGATATTTATTAGCCCGTTTCAAAGAGTACAGAATTGCACGTATTCACCTCTGCCGTATCTTGAACTAGCACAGCTGTCCGGATATTTATCTACTTAGCGGCGACTTTGTGTAAATAGACCCAATTGACCATGGATTTCTTGGTAAGTATGGGGCTTCGTTTTCACTACTGCTTCGACAATTGATAGTAATAGTTTAGCTCTGTTTGGCTCATTTTTGCGAAATACACGGACCAACCCCGATAATATGCACACAAGCAATTTTAGACCCTCTGTCAACCTCATCTACCACCACGCCTTTGGCACGGGCATCTCCTGATTCTGTCAGACTTGGCACATTGGATGCTGACCAGTCAGCTCAAACTTATTCACTGAGCACTTCATCGCCTAGAGTCCCGGTGGTGAATCTCGCGCCTTTTGCATCGTTTCCTGAAGGGTTTGCCGCTGCTGGCGCTGGAGGTGGTTGTGCGTCATGTTCTCTTTCAATTCCGACGGAAAGTTCTGTTTCGGTTCTACGCTCCGTTGAGAAGACGATTACGCCGCCTGAAGGCACACGACTTATTTATCTGTCTACTCCAAATGCCAGGTCGCAAGATCGCTACTCAGCTCTCCGGCAATTGTGCATGAATAGGTATGGTATTGTTTGCATTTTTTTTCATGGTTGAGGTAACGATAATAAGTGAATGACTTATACGGAACTAGTTTATCGCTGGATCCATTGACAAGTGATACGACAGTCTTATTCGGTGACGGTCAGATAGGCTATGCAATCGCTCTATTTTTCCGAATCAGAGACGAGATGGCTCGTGGGAGCAATCGCTCTTATGCCCTCATTTGTGCGAATGACCGTGAATCTCAGCTCCAAGACGCCTGGCATATAATCGTACCAGCACTTGAGGATATTGCGCGTTGGATCGTAGCTGAAGCTGATGCTGCTAGACACTCAAAATTAGCTGATAGCCTGAATTGTAACCATTCGGAGTCTACTGCAAGAAATTCGGCCGTTGGTCCCGGCGGAATCACGCTTCCTGACATATTGACAGGGAACGGGAGGTCGGATAATTACTTACGTCGTCAGTATGAACCGAAGCCAAGGAATCTGGTCGATCTGACCGGCCGCAAGGTAAGATTGGAACTGATTTTTATTTGAGCAGTTCTAACTAATCACAGGATATTTTCATCCATATACACCTTTCATTCGCGGTTATGCTGAGCACGCTTTCACGGGAAATAACAAAAAGCGTTATCAGAAGTGGATTGTCGAGATTCTGATGTTAATCCAACAAACTGATTTTTTTGCACACTGGGTTGTATCATACCATTTAGGGGGCACAGGTATAATTGCTAAATAGCATATATATTATGTACATATTTTAATAACTAGTCTAAACCAAAAAATAGCCTGACACCGTAAACTTTTTCCTCTGTACAATTTTGGATGCCAATTGTGAGATTCTACGAACTATAGGAACTGGATAATGTCCCTCTTAGTCCGACTGTCCAAGTCATCTTCGCCCAAATCGAACAAATGCTCAGGTTTATATGGCCATACCTTAAATTCTTGGAAGATCTCAACAAATTCATCAGGCGTGAGCTGGTGAGTTGTTTTGTCATATAAATGGCCTAACCGCGTCTCAAAATATTCTCCTGCACCAGCGCCAAGTGTATTTATAGAGGTACGCAATTGCATCTTTGGAGTGATAAAAAGATTTCGCAGTACATACTCCATCTCGTGTGCGCTGATCTCACTTTCCCACTCTCGCTGCTCTTTTGGTTTGACGTCAAGTAATACAAGCGGACCCTTCGTGACTAATTAGCCGTTATACTTGCAGCACGCAACCAAGGCGTACTAACCTTCATGAATGTATCGTCAACGCTAAATTTGATGGGAGCATTTCGCAAAGCTGGTATTCTTTCAAGGAATTTGCCCGTCTTGCTATCTTGTCTCCGAAAATCATTCGCATCTGAGGCGGCAACAACATCGATGTCCGCGAATAGGGATACTAAAGCACTCAGTTTCCCCCTTGAAGGTTCTTCATGAGTCGCAACGGCTCTGAAGGCGGCAGTATCGCGCACCCATAGTAGCATTCGTATGCGCCCAAATTTCTGAATCCAATTGCGGTAGGCGATGCACGTGATGAACTGCGATAATAGCTGTCCCCCTTGCGCTGTAGTAAACTGTCCAGTATACAATAATGACTTGTTGACTTGGTCGAATGGAACATGCTGTGGTTTATATGCGCCGTATCTCTCTAATAGATTGTAAACTTTCCATTTGTATGGATCAACTTGTATAACCTTGGAGGCGCTGAGATCTCGATTGTAACCCTATGTATACGAGCATATTAGCCAGCAGCAAGAAGTCAGGACAAACGACTTCCATACATCTTTATTCCAACTATAATAATTGTCAAAACTCTCCAGCATAACATGAACTTTTGGTTGAAGATGTTTGTGCAGAGCTCGTGACCAAACGCCGCAACCTATGATGGAATTAATTATCCGCACGACCCAGCTATGAGATTGAAGTACTGACCTGGATAACAATCTATGAGGTCAAAGTGTTTATTATAATCTTGATCTAGCTTCAAATACTTCAGTATCTCCTCTATAAGATGCATTAGCTCATCTAGCTCATCTCTAGTCAGTTGAGGTAAGCCACATGTAACATACCTGATTTCTCGTAATTCACCATATTTACCCGCTGATGGGCCTTCCCAATTGCACCCCTCCAGGTGTTTGGTAAGACCCCAGGCTCTCCTAATTTCATCCTGGTCGAGCGTCAACCGTCGACGATACGGTCGAGGTTTATATTTTGTAGTTGAGGAATTTTTTGGACTCTTCGGATTAAGGTTTATCTCTCTTCCATGAACTCCCAATGGAAATCGTCTTACCCGCTAGAATGTGCCCTACATGAATCGTCGAGGATGTCGAAGACTATATCTCAACTTTCTCAGTTGATTGCACGTTCAAGTTAATATTAACAATTCTGAGGGATGCAGTCATATGCAATGCAATTTTCCAGATATGAAAACAAATTTATTTACAAGTCGGTTGTTATTTATACATCTTGGAAGGTCCTTAACGCCCCCTCTAATTTTGCCTTCATTTCTTCCCACTCCTCCTCTCTATCGCTAAGCGCAGTGATTGCTCCGCCGGCACCAATTCTCCATATTCTCTCAACATCTGTTCCTTGTCCTCCCACGCTATATGCTGACCGGATGACAACACTCCAATCACCATGCCCCATTATGTCCCAGTAGCCACTGACACCGGAATAAATGCCGCGTCGTCTGTGCCCTTCGAGCGCCTGTAAAATTTCTACACTGCGTTTCTTTGGCGCACCCGTCATTGATCCCGGCGGCAGAGTGCCTCGTAATATGTCAGCACCAGTGACTCCAGGCCGCATATTCCTGCCTTCAATGACAGACACAAGCTGATACACGGTCTTGTATATTTCCACACCCATAAGCTGAGTGACTTCCACGTTCTCACAGTACTGCGAAACGTCGTGACGGATGAGATCCACGATCATGAGGTTCTCAGCCTGCTCCTTTGGTGTCTTCAACTTCGCTATTGCTTCTTCTAAAGTGGTCTTCGAAGTCCGCTTAACCGTACCTTTGATCGGCCTGAGCTCGCACTCGCCAAGATTATTATCCCATCGCAGGAACCGTTCTGGAGACATACCGATCAACGCGGATTTCTTTGACCTAAAGAAACACGAATAGGGTGCAGGATTGGTTGCTTTCATTCGTTTGTAGAATGCCCAATCTGATCGCATTTCCTTAAACGAGATATTCGAATCACCCGAGCCGTCATGCAATGAACCTTTCTCAATAATGACAGTCTGATCCGTCACACATAACTCATAGGAGTCCCCACTAGCCAGGTATTCCTTTGCACGATCAATTTTGGTAAGATATTCGTCTTTGTCAGGCAAGCGTATTTCTCCAGGAACCTTCTTGTCACTGAATTTTGCAAGGGGCGCGCTACCTCGTTCTTTGGGAGGGTAGCCTTTCGCACGTCGGACTTCGGGAAGCATTTCCATACATTCGGCTACTCGGAGAATCCAGGACCTGTAAATCGTCACAAAATTCTGATCTTCAAAGGTATGTATAAATACACGTCTAGTCTTGTGATTCACTGCTATCGAACGCGTATAGAATGACATGTCGATATCTGGGACTTCAGCAGGTGATTCCTGGTCAACATGAACGTTGAGACCAGCAACGACTCCGGCTTCGTAACTCACGTAGCCGATAAGTCCACCAAAGAAACTAGGCCACGCATCATACCCGTTTTCTCGGCTTTTCTTGACAATCTCCTTCATCTGGTCAAAACTTATCCGAGTATCTGTATTGTTGGGGCCGCAACCAACCTGGATCACTTGGGAGATATTGACGTCCATCACCGATGCTAGCAGTTCCCATACGTCGTCAATCGAATCAACTGTCCATGCTTGCGGCTGCAGTGTCGATATCTCGGTAAGAAATGGATCGGGAATGTAATATGTGAAGCGATGGGGAATATTTTCGTTGAACCCCATATACGACCAAGATCCGGGAGCAGCTGCGGATTCAAGTAGTGAGAACACGCCCGAAATCTCAAAAACTTGTTCACAAAGCTCTGTGACAACTTTGGAGACGTTGACGTTTTCCGGCAAGTCGATAATGTATTGAAACAGCGTTGGAGTTGCTAAGTTAGCCTGCTGGTCACGAGCCTCTAACCGTTTTGCACTCTGATGAGGCCATTTGTGTAGAACCTTGCACCGATGCTGACGATCCCGCAAATATGACTCCAAATCATCTTGACGTTCCAAAATACTAGCCTTCAAGAGTGGCAGATGGTCTTGTTCCAATACTCGATTGATCCACTGACGTCGCAATCGCGTATGCTCTTCTGATATGCGGAAAACGTTCTCCAGGATCTCCGCACCGTACTTCGAGCAAACGGATTCGGGATGGTACTGGACTGCCCAGTACGGTCGCACCTTGTGTCGCGCCGCCATGAGCACTTTCTCGCCTTCTTCGTTCTCATCAAGAGACCACGCTAAGGGCACAATATCTTCGTTCCCGGCAAACTTGTTGTCGTATTGCACATACAGCGAATGGTATCGCACGCATTCAATCTCCTTGCCATCAAGGCCAGCAAAAAGGTCATGTTTTCCCTCTTCTGTAACGTCAAGGATAGAAATAAGTCCATGCCGCGGTCTCGGCAGCCGCACGACTGGGTGCCCGTGTCGAAGCAATATCCACTGAAATCCCAAACATACTCCGAACACAACCGGAGGCACCCATCGATAACTTCCAGTGGAGTATTTGTCGATGGCATGCCATATGTGTGGAATGCCGCCCATATCAGGATCCTCCTGTAATGGCGTACCCGGTCCAGGCCCGATGACGATGACATCGAACTTGGCGAGTAGAGCAGGGAAAAGGTGGGATGACACATAGGCTGGCGTTAGATGTGCACTAGGGACGACTGTTATTTCGGGATGCACCGAGAGATCACGAAAGAGAGTGACAAGATTGAATGTGAAGGAATCGTAGGAGTCGATAAGGAGAACTTGAAGATTCATTTTGATTGCACTCCTTATTTATGAGCCCTGGGCCCAAACTATGTCGGATGAAGTCGGAGAAAGCAAAGCCACAATTGCTTTTTCGGGAGCGGCCTTTATCGGGCCATAAGCATCGGTGGCAGTTGGACACTGTCGATGCATGGACTTGTAAATAGCATTTCACCAAGATGCGAGGTCAAGACGAATTTGTCGACCGAATTTTTTCAGGGGTTGACTGACCAAGACATCATCGTTAAAGCGTATTACCGTGATATGTCTGACGCGTGGCATTGATGAGCCATCGATCTGTCGCTACTCAGGGGGCCATTGTAGTTGAGTGGCTCGCACTAAGGTACTAGCCAACAAACAACTGCTTACTGCCGCAGACTGATTGGATTCGGCGATCTGGACCACAACAAATTGCTGAGGCAATACGACAAAGGTGCCTCGGTATCGTTCATGTCAACTCCTATATTTCCGACCTATGGCGAAAGTGAAGGTGGTTAACTATCCAGGCAGAGTGCAAGTTCGATAATTAAGTCGCCCAGGCGTTCACAAATGTGTCATTGATCAGGAACTTTGGAATGACGACAACTTCGACCGCACGAGGAAATCGTTTGACCAAGTACAATTCCTGCTGATTTAAACGTCAGGTGCCGACAGACTAAATAGTCTCCCAAATGCCAGTTTTCCGGCCTGGCGTTTACTTCTGCAATTGAGGCCTAACAATAGGTTGCAATGTCACTGTCATACGATGCAAGCAACGCTCAACAAAAGTAATATTTGGCGAGCTGTCAAATTGCTTTTACAACTGCGACTAAAATCGAATACGCGGTAGTGCTACAGAAGAGAATTTGCCTTTGAATTGGGGCGTAATGCGTAGGGGTTCATGCTGCGTTGAACTGAGTAAAACAGTTCTGAGTTTAATCACAACTAGGTGTAGCTTTATGATGACCATCCAATTTGAATCTCAAATAGCAACAATGTATGTATGCCTTGCAATCTCGAATCCATATGAAAGTCTGCGCTATCGTACGCAATTACGGGCAACACTGTGGTTGCCTTGCCCTTCTCTCGACGCCAACGAGTGGGGGTTGGAGACAAATGCCCAGGGGTGGGCCAATTGTCTGTGGTAATCTTCCCGTGCTGAGGTTCACGATGACCTTAACTGGTCGGTGGATGAAAATGAAAGGGAGTACCCCTGGTGCCGTGTTGTGCTGGTCAGCGAGGCACACAAGCAAGACCTGCGGAGCATGCGGCCGTCTGAATAACGTCGGCGGTGGAAAGGAGTTCAGATGCGCTCAATGCGGGTATGTGTGCTTCCGAGACATCAAAGGGGCGAGGAACATTCTGGTGAGGTACTATACCAAACTTGCAAGTGGGGGGTCTGTGACGGACTGAGATCCTCTTGAAGGCACATGTTGCGTTGATGCTTGTGTCCTGTTCCCGTGAGCCCTAAAACTATCGCCTCTGATCCTGCGCTCGTCATTATGAGCCTGTACTGTATATTCTCCCATCCCGCTAAGAACCCTGCATCCCGCGCCTGGTTGTTTGTTGGCCCTCCACCACCCAAATGCCTTTGCCAGTCTCCTAATCTCCAACGGATCGGAGATGCTCCGGTGCCCTGGTGCCTCTAGTGCCCTTTTTGAGTATTGTGTTCTTCGTCCAACTGGTAAGATATCTGTAGGCTAACGGCAGCGAATACAGAATTTCCCATAATCGGATTCATGCGGTTTTACTGACTACGGAGCTGCAGTTGCTCAACATACCAATCTTTGTAGGCATTGTCCTATATTTGCCAGATCAATCGTGGTTTTGCGGTGTTACGCGAGCTCCTTGAGCAGCGGTCTCATCATCATCGGAAGCTTCCGGACCGCTTTTGACGGTGCTTCATTTATGATGAGAGCTCGTCATCAGCAATGACACTGCCAACTTCCCAGAGAACTTCCAGTTTAAGGTTTGTCACCTCTGGGTTGTCTATGACATCACAAGTAATATGGCTCGTCAACTAGGCTTGGAAGATTAACGACAAACATACCCTTGGGTTGCTGCGTTATACTCGCCGGTACATTTGTGGCGGTTTGCTAGCATGTTATAATTGTAGGTACTGCATACATATACGGCTGTTGTTCTTCTGTATATGTGGATTTGTGTATCAATTTCAAATTGCATCGATTGTCAGCAAGTGCTTTCTTATAATTTTAAGCGTAATTTAAGGTTAGCCGATCTCAGGTGAAGCACAGTCATTGATTTTACTTGGTTTAAGATGTAACATTCTATCTTCGTTGTTTTTGGGGACCTACTGTTCTGTTTTGTACGTATTAATGGTGTCGTGATGTAATCTTCGCGATGGTTTGTCTTCGCATCACGGATGTTTTATAAAACAGTCTTGTTTGATGACCGTTCAGCAATTGAGAATTTTGTTGTGAAGAAATAGATTGTAAATCGTATACCAAGCTTAACGTAATCGTACCATTTGCGGATAGTCTGACAACACATGGCGAGTCATTTATAACAGTCAATGGCGGCCGGCTCTGACGATGAAAGGACGAAAGGACACAGACGGTGTCTGGCAACGGTAGGTTTATGATCTTCTACTAGCACGACTTAAAAAAATTCCAATGTTCAATGTTGCAGTATTGGAAGCGGGGGAACTGAGGCTCGATGATCTAGTCCAGTCATTGCATCGTCAGTAGCTACAAGAACTTCTTCAAATTAATCCACCCTGAAAAAACCGGATACGGTCAGACTACTAATTTGATTAATTAAATACGCGGAATTTTGAAATATATAATTCAAAAGACAAGACAATTGGAGAGCAATATCGTAGTCGGCTATCGGTCTAAGTTGCAGAGTATTAACAACTGTCCAGGACGACGATAGCGTACGCAATAATTCGTCGCTGTGCAGGCTCCTTCGAAGTGAACCTATAACTTCTCACGACTATGATACGATCATTCATTACTCTTTGCAAACGCTTGCTCTGGGAGTGCATCTGTCCGAGGCCAAGGATGAATGATTGCGTTTTGCGCACTGCAGGAGGCCAGGCATAGAACTCGAGATTTTGAAGTTGCTTTTTGTGGCGTTTGGGCCTGCGGCGTTCAACGAACTCTGGCTTCCTAGTGTGCGTGACAACGACAACTAACTGTTATCTTGCCGAGACGCTAGTGAAGGACGAGATCAAGCCGGTCTCGAATCATAGTCGTTGCTTTTTTACACAAGGTTCGTTGCAGACTATGATATGTGTTTGGCAGAAAAAGTCCACTGAATGTGATTAGATCACATAGGATGGGCAGACGAGAAATAGCTAATCATAAAAGGCTGGCAGCAATTATACTTCCACGCTTTCCGGAAACCTCCAACCGGCAAACGTAAAATATACTTACAGGATAAACATTTGAAGACAAACTTTAGAAGCGGAAATTATCACATTAAAACTTTGGCGCACAAAATTAGTTGATGCTTTCAATTAAGCGGGGTTCCGGAACCAAGCGGTAAATTTTACACCGGAGCGGGAACTGCTGGAGAATTAATGATTGCCTTGCTGCGACAGTGATCTTCCACAAGTCGCATACGAGCCTTAAGGAATGGTAGCTAAAGATAGACGCCTTTTTCTGTTTACTGCCAGCGAGAAGCTACATCGGCTAATCCAATTTTGTAAATGGCAAGTAGCATGACAGCCTACCGCAGTTAATTGTGTTTCGCTAGAAGAATTCGTCACCCTATCATGTTTTGAGATCAAGGGTGAGACCTCTAATTAACACAGCGAGAGTTTGAAACAAGTAAATATCCTTGCGTCGCGCTACTCTTCGCCATACTAGCGTTTGAGATGCAGTTGCCGGCTCATGTAAGCTTCATGCAAAATTCGCACACACAATGGTGAGCTAATATTCGAATATACTTAAAAACTTGTTATTAGCAACGGGCAATATATGATTCGTTTTGCTTTTAGTTCTCAGAATCTACATAAAGTGTCGAAATTAGCTGAGATTGTAAAGGTATACCTCGCAGTCCAATACTACATACGGTAGCAAGCAAGTACTATGCCCAATCTTGCAGTCATGATACGATGTTGTCAGGTACATAGGTTTGGCTAACTAATGGCCAAGCAAATGATGGTAGCCATTGCTATGGATCGTTAAATCTCGATCTAGGTGGCCCCTGCAGAAATTCACTCGTCGTCGCGCGTTTGTTGGAATGTATGCACCAAAACTAGTGTGGTGTCCAGCCACCGGGGTCATATGAGACTAATGTAAAGTTCACTACCTAGAAACAAAGACAGTTTCTATTTTTCCGAGTGGCCTATGTTCCTTTCGCACGAAGCCGGCGTTAATCCGGACAAGTTGACAATGGCTCAATTAATACTATCGAATTACAAGACGCAAGTGAACTCATAAGTGAAATGGCTTAAAGAATCCCGGGCTGCCGATTGATCAATGAAGAATGCAGTGTGAATATAAAATCGTTCGACGTCTCCCTTAGTGCTGCGGGGGCCACACCTACTTCGTGTTTGAAGTGCTACTAACATGACGAAAAGATGTTTGCAGTGGTGACGGCCACGAATGCCGGGTAATATTTGTGACCTGATGCCAAGATGAAAGTGTCGCGAGTCACCTCGCTACCAAAGATACATTGGTGTGGCTGGAGCAAAAGCATGTAGTTGTGCGCGATTTTAAATTAGAGACGGAAAAGTTTCTTGCCTTTGATGAAATTTTGAGTAGTCTCTTTGCAAGTAGTGATAAGTTGAAGTTTGTAACCGTGCAGATGCGCTGTACCAACTCGCCATCCGGAGCAAATTAATATCAGCGAAATCCCCCTCCGGCGCCGAAGACGAGGTTGCTGGCGTAGACAATGAAAAGAATGAGGTTGAAACGTATGTTTATGCAGCGGACACAAGATCATTTTCACAGAGGTTTGATTCATAGTACCAAATCATGGTACTCAAAGAATGCAGCAAATTTAGCGTTTAAAGGTACCACCGAAAGCGGGGCCCACTTCTGCGTCTTGTGACAGCACTGACAATACAAGGGCCGGGTTATCCTGCGCGCTTTTTTTTTGTTTCCATCGGGTGCGATCGCGATCGACGCCATCCGCGTCCGAATTAAAACCAACTTCCAGACGGTTATGTGATCGTACGGGGTGGTGGGGGGGGTGGAGGTTGACCGTTTAGTGTAAGATTTAGCCTATAAACTGTATAGTTAATTTTTCTCGGACCAATAAACTTGCACAGCTTTATCTTGGCTAACGTTTGAGGAACCGAATGGTCGCCAGCGGATTATGCTTACCTCTCATGGGTTTCGGATCGCGGCCACCTACATAAGTTTCAACTTTCTTTCCGTTCTCTCTGACCAGGATAGTGTCTTTGATCGCTTACCGGTATCAGATAGTTTACGCAATTATCGCAGATTACTCATTGTTGGAGTGGGAATGATGTCGCTGTATTCCATTTTTCTCGCTTCTGTATCAATCGGAAAGCTCTTAGAAGCTTTTACGGAACTTTGTTGCTGTTAGACCCTGCGACAGACGCAACTCAAAAAGTCTGACTCTGCGAAGACGATGTCATTCACATCCACTTGTCGTTCTCGTACAAATAATATTAGAAAGTGCCGACAATCCCGCCGGGCTACCCTGTAATTTCAGATTGCGTTGGCGAATACATATCCACAGAATAGCCAGCGCAAACACCGGCCGCAAACCGCAAACGTTTTGCGCTCTCAGAAATGTAAAATGCAATGTCATATCGAGTTTTGACGGCCTCAGTCATTTGATTACCTTGAAACGGCTCCGGATTTGTATTATTGTGCTGATACACAGCCGATAACTCGGACGAAGAATTAGCTTGAACAACAAGTGACGCTACTGAAAACGGAATCGAATTAGATAATATGGCCCACGTGTTCGTCTCTTAGGCTGAGAAGTAGCTGCTTCAAAGTCCAGTGGTAGCTTGAATATCCTACAGCTCGACAATAAATAATACCCGAGAAGGCGACGGATATGATATGTACGTTGCTGCTACCCTGTCTGCAGCTTAATTTCTTAGCCTCCGTGCCCTAGCCATTCTCATAAGCTCGCTTAGGAGATCACTCAATGCAATAAACCAATAAACTTTACTATTTTGAAGGCTCGAATGGTGGGATTCGATGACAGCTTAATTCGAATAATCTGGTCATTCAATTTTCGGACATGCTTTCAAGGGAGGCAAAGTTTGCTGATTGTTGAAGCGATGCGATAGCCAATAGTTTAGCATGTACTAACTTAAACCCAAAGGTGTGGTGTTGTTTATTTGCCGGTGCAAACGATTAAACCGTTTGGTTGGCCATAATAACCTTGTGTCGACCGCACGTCACACTAAAAGATAAAACCTTCGTTGACGAAACTCTAAAACATGGCTGTCATGGTTGGGTAAGTCTCTGTACTGTTCTACTGAAGAGCGTACTTTGTGGTGGGATAAGTTTACGTCAATCCACTGCGAAAGGTTCCACCGGGAAAAAGTTGATCTAGTCGAGAATCAAATTAATTTACTTTCGGTTGTTGAGTTCCTTGAGAAAATAAATTCTCACGTCATGCTATAAGGTGCAAGACGATTGTCCTTGTCTTTGCTAGCCTCCGACGATTATCACCGGACACCTGGTACTATGGTGTTCCGGCTACAATATTGCGCTGCGTCTGCGGCTCTTCCGTTACAAGTCGTCTCGGCTTTGTTCACGACAGAATACAGTGATGTCCACTAGGCAAGATATTTGGATCCACACAAGGTTATTCTGCATTAGTTAATACTAGAAATATATAGTGCCGGCGCAGTTAATTGGTAAAGGCAATTCTCCACCGTTTGAGTTAACTATAGTCGGAGATAAGCCGAATTGATGGTGTCCATCAATTCATAATGAGCGTACGGTGCACGCATAGACGTCCATGGGAGCGGTCTGCATTTGAAAGCCAGGCGACTAGCACATTCCCGCCGCACATTTAGGCTAATGGAAAACGGGGTAGTCCAGTCACAAGAATAAAATGCATGACAAGGAACTCCGATCGCGACTCATAAGTTGATTTCACTAGTTCAACAGTCAGACGGGCGAGTTGACGTATTGTCGTATTTGATGTTTGATGCAGTCCAAAACGACCATGACACTTAAGCTAGACGACTGTTATATCAAATCAGCCACATCAGCAGTCTAATTCTGAAACGGACTCACCTATCGGGATATCCGGCTCAGTACATGATTGGTATCTCCGCAATATATCTAACTGAGCTTCAACGACTAAAGATATTAAACATTGCGGATTTGCTGATTGCGTAGCTCCACGAGTATGGTATTGAGACGAGCTGATCAGGTGAATTTTGTATGGGCGATGTTGTTAGAATTTACAGCCTCACAAAACTGGAAGATCTTCCAACACTTACAGTATTACTGTCCTATTATTCCATAGTGCAGATATCTAAACGATGTACCGTGGAACTCCCAGTCTGCAGCGGAATAAGAGCCGACGATCGCACTGACCACACTATAGGCTTGCCAACGGCAAATAGCCGGTTTTCGCTAATAACGAATAGAACTATGATGTACGCATCCCATAATACCTTCTGGGACTAGAGAAACGATTGCTACGCGAACCTCTATCATTTCAAAGAGTTTAATATGCACAGCAGGAGCTGTTGAATAAATCTAACTAATGTTATGGTAGCTAGATATGCAGTAGCTGTACAACTATATTGACGTTTGTGTGTGTAGGATGAGTGAATATATGCCGCTGAGAATGACGTACCCCCGCGGGGAACTGGATACGGGATACGGATATATTGAGGCAGTGGCGATCCAGTCAGGGGTGTTGGTGGATAGAATCGCAAAGTGACGACCGCTCGCTAAAGTTAGTAGAATTAAGCTAGAGTCGAGACAAGAGAGAGTTGCGGGAGCAGTATTATTCAGTGTGGGCGAAAAGGGCGCCTGCGGGTCGGGTACTAGTATAAAAGTCTTAAAAAGACACAAGGGATCGGACAACTCCCGGTTAGCATACATAACACGCAAGCCTTTCTCCGAAACGGGAACTGATGTTCCGACCGGCGAAAGTAAGGCGCAACCAACCCTTCCGTACCTCGTACTCTTTTACTACCAACTTTGTACCGCAGCACGTGCAAGTGACCCGTCGTCTCCCACGCGATTTGTGCAACGCGCACGTCATCCACATTCATATATGTGCCGAGGCGGACAAAGTGGAGAAGTCCCGTCGCGCCCGTGGATTCGAGAGGGCCGTAATTGAGTGCACATGAAGACAGGCCAGAGCAGACAGGTGGAATGAAAAGCGGATTTCTGCGTAGTGAATTATTGTTTTGTTTACACACTGAAGTTTGAGCAAAACTGTAAATATGCCGTATATTGCTGCGAAGTCAAACATAAACACAAGCAAGGTTGTGCCAACCTTACGCATGGCCGCAAACCGTGCACGGTAAACCTTGTCACTGGACTGCATCAAGTCTATTCAATTCTGGGCCATTCTTGTGAAAATTTATATCTGTCATTTAGCTGTATCTACAACTGCGGAAATATCGAGTCCAATTACTTACTACTCGTTTTGGCGAATAATTCAGAACGGGGCAGTGGCGGTGCAGTGGCACGTGGTTTAGAGTTTGTCGAGGTGACGGGAAATGGCACAGGTAACAACTTGTACGGCGCTGTTACTCGCACGCGTCCCATGTCGTAACCCTCGCATTTTGCCTTTGCGGTCCCGAGTAAATGGGCTGCTACATCTACTTCACCTTAGTTGCTGCTCTCCTCTAGAATCAGACGACAGCAGGCAAGCACTCTTGCTCGCAGATATTATGGGTATGAGTCTTTTAATGACTTATCTGGAAACTGTGGAAGTAGCGTCCAGAGTTCAGCAACACGCGGGAAGTCAGACGATAACTGGTACCCGACTTGCCTCCCACCTAACCCCCAAAAGGGCGGCGCTTTTGGTTTCTCGCTTGCACGCGCTCATGTTCTTATGTCTTCCTCACTTACCCGGCTGACCCTGCCTTTTTTGCTGCTGCTCTCCGACGCCCTGCACGTCAAAACTATATCTCGTCGGGGCCCAACTCTGCTCTGCTCTGCTCATCTCCGCTCCTCTTTCCCTCTACTTCTCTTCTTCTCTTCTCTCTTCACCCAACTAAGCCCTTTTTTGTCCATCATAGCACGCTCCCGAACTGCTGCAACTCCTACCGTCGCTCTCGTCGGTACACCGTAGGCGTTCCAATTAAGTCACTTGACCAGACTCAGGTCAGCGTACTGCTTGCTCGGTTTCTTAGTGTCGCCAATCGATGAGACTCTCATCACACTCCCGTACAACAATCCGTCAACGTTCTCAGCGTCCCTGACGACTCTATCGACACCTCGCTGCCTCATTTTTTTGTTCAATTTCATATTCCGAACTTCTCGTCTCGACCACAAGGGAATCTATTGCCCCTCGATTTCTCTGCTCTGTTGCGAAAGTTGTTTGGTTATCTGTTATCCAGCGCGACACCAACTGCCGGAACAGCCTGTCGACTTAAATAGCCGATTGTAAAAAATAATGTGCGTCGCCTGGTTTTGATTCTCCGGTGGATGATTCAAATCAAGATTGATTTAATTTGTTGGCTTTTGTCGCCATATATAGATCATACTGACAGTTGTTAGATCTGTACGGCAATGACTACTCCACAGCACGCTACTCCGAAGCCGGACCCAACCCAGTCGGCTGCGACTCCTGGCAGTGCGAACCGCACTGCCGGCTCTGGTCCGCCTCAGGGATTGTCCGCTACCTATACTGGATACGTGTCTACCACCCACGACGCGTTGATCCTGTTCCAGGCTTGTATGCAGGGTCTTCTACACTACGTCTCGCGTCGGCCACACGACCGTGAGCGCAGCGAGCTTATCCGGTCAGGCAATATTTTCATCTTCAACGAGGGGACCTCCGGCATCAAGCGATGGACTGACGGAATCGCGTGGTCGCCGTCCCGAATTCTTGGCAACTTCTTAGTCTACCGTCAGCTTGAGAAGCCATTTGCGCCTGGTGAAAAGAAGCGGGCTGCCAAACGCAATCGCCGTAAGAAGCGCACTTCCAGCGCCGATCCTTATCAGACTGGCGCCAACGGTGGCACCGAGGGAAGCAGCGGCTACTTGGACCAGGAACAACGGGCAGATGTCTCCGCGGTAGAGTCTCCCCGGCCAGCGAAAGTCCCTCTCGCGCCCGCAGCCGCTGCTGCTGCGGTATCGAGTACGCCTCCACAGCATCCTGGATCAAGCATTTATGATCCAGAGGCTGAGCGGGCTCTTGTCGGTTCCCTCGTCGATTCTTATGGATTCAAGGATGGCGGCTTGATCAAGAAGACAATGAGCGTGCTTATTAACGGGAGTCCTCATCATTTGGTTTCGTACTATAAGCCAGAGGACGTCATGCAGGGCAACTTCTCTACGCCTAGCACGAATCCGCTTCTGCGTGATCTAGCGATCTCGCCTGAATTGACGCAGCGCCAGAACTTCCGGATACCGCCGGATGGATCCAATGGCCTCGAACGCACTGTTGTTCCCGGAGGAGGAGTGAATATGTATGGTACGTATTAGTTAGTGGGCTTATTGCTATGGTGTCATACTCAACTTGAGTAGCAGATGCATATTACAGACCACCTGCGGAGCAGGGTGTTGCGACTGACGAGCACGGTCAAGTCATCAATAGCGGTGACCCATATTACCGCCAACAGCAATACGTGCACCCAAGCTATCGGCCATATCCTGGTGCGATGCCGGTTTACACCCAACCGTATGCGTATATGCCGCAGGGCGCTCCCCAGGATCAAAAATATTACGCAGGCGGTGGCGACTATGGCCAGATCTATGGTCACCCGCATGCGGCTCCGTATGGATGGCCGCCCCAATACCAGACTGCTCCGCCGCCGCCTCCACCGCAGATGCAGCAGCAACAAGGACAACCGATCCACCAGATGCCGCAAGCTGTTCCCCGGACTCAACAGCAGCCACAGGATTACCAGCAACAGCGGCAAGCTCCTCAGCAACAGCAGCCTGCACAGCAGGCACCAACTGCCCCACAATCGCAAGCTGGAGTTCCTGTACAACCACTTCAAGCTGCTCAAGTGCAACCGTATCGTCAATAAGCTTATATTGTAATCGGGTAATGGTTGTTGCCATATCAAAACATTCAGGCGTGTGGTACGATAGGTGTGTGATTGGATGTTATTTGTTTTGTTATTATTATATATCTGCTTTGGGATATTCTGTTCATGTATAAATATTTTTATTATTAATACTTCGTCGAGGTTCAAAGCATGTGTCTTTTTTAATCTCTATCTATAAACTTGTGCGTTATTTGCTGGAACAGCTATGTGGGCAGGAACTGCTCAGCACTTTTACTTCAGTTTTCTAACTGAGCGAAAAGGGTTATATGAATGGGAAATATCTTTTACTAGAATGATATTTTATGGCGCATTTGTTAAATCCTTTCTTTACATTTTCTATTATACTGTTATGTTCATCGTCTCAAATTTGTATTTTTGGGTTTACTTTATGAAGAAATCGCTCAGAAACTGAAAGTTGATGATGATATGAAGGGATTTGCGAGACGATTGTAAGTTATGAAGCTTTCGTTTATAGGTTGAGACGTTTATTTTGTATTTGAGTTAGTCTACATCGACATTTTATTTATCCATGATATATGTGTTCTGATTTCTCCGCGGAATATGAACATTAGACATTGAGCATTGGACATATCTAAACCTTAAGTAAGCTCAAATATTCTGTTTTGGTCGGTCCCTGCATGAATCATAAAGTTTCCAAAACTAACGACGCGGACATTGAAGAGTTTGTTAGAAAGTTACGTAACCAAAGGGTTTCTTCTAGGACAAAAGAAGGATCTAGAGCCTTTCCTCAAACAATCAACTCCGCTAGCAAAAGTATCATTTGCACGACACAATACTATGATGACCGGTGCGAGAGTTGAAAAGGCGGTGTTTTCTTTGATGGTCGGTCGATATATTAAAAAGGTATGTGATAACTAAGGAGGGTTACGCTGAGAACGAATGGCGAACTTTATTGTAAACTCGCGAGGGATGATTTAAAATTGCTTGTCTGTGTTTGACTTTTTAAAATCTGAAAGTATGCTTGGTGTTACGCGATAAACGGGGGGGAACAGGCTTTTCATACATTCACGGGGGGCATTCACCGTCTAGGCACTTAACGGACCCAAGGTAAATTTTTTTTTTGGCTTTGCTTTCAATTAAAAACGCTTTTGCTGGCTGCCGCGTTGGTTCTTTAACTTCGACGCCCTCAACAGCGAACGTGTTCTGAGAGTAATCAGCATCCAGTGTTTCAGGTTATGATTATATTTATGGTAATGGGCTAAACAATCTAGGCGGGCCGTGTTATCAAGCAAGATGTGGGAGGATCGAACGTGAGGAAAGCAAAGGTGCAAAGTGCAATGTATTAAATTACCCGGTAAGTGTCTACTACACATTGTTAACATCGAAATTATAAATAGCTTGGACGACTTGGGCAATACTGTAAATGACTCAAAGTCCTTTGTCCATTTTAACCTATGACCTGCGACAAGTTGTAACTTAAATCGCATTGTTATGGAATGGTCGGGTAGACCATTTGCCAGCTCGGTTAGCCTACATCCGAAAACTTCCGACCTGACAGCCAAGCAATCAACGAACAATGCAGCTACATTTTTATCTCTCGTACGAAAGTATAACTTTACATAAGAAAGTGATTAATCAACACAGCTCGAATGTCAAATTATTGTCGATAGATATATTGCTTGCGACTTCACGAGCCTCTTAAATGTCTTTCGGAGACAACTGTTCTGGTTTACTCCGATACTCCTAGCTAGAAGGTTGAAATTGGAGATGATAGAATAGTACCCAGTCGGGCTATCCGAGCATCTAACAGTTCATTGCCGTTTAAGTTCAAGTCAATCAGTGCTAACCCCCATCATCCTGATCCTCGGCCGAGAGGAAGACGGGACAACGTGCCATCACTCACTCGCCAGCAAGCAAACAGTAAAACTTACCCTGCTAAAAAGTCAAACGCCGCATGCAATTGCGTCATCGCCATCACGTGTGAATAATCTCGGTTGTACTGACTAATAAAATATCTTCCAAATTATGGATTTTTTTTTTACATATATTAGAAGTTATAGATGTTTATACAAATCTCTTGAAATTATCGATAATTTTTTTTAGATTAATTTAATGGGTTGAATAATTTTGAATGCGTAGATAGTTTAATGGCGTACTTTTCGTTAAAATCGTAGGAACGATGCCTCGATCGTCTCCGAGCGATCAGCCTCACAGCCTCACAAAACGCTTTTCTTTAGTTAATCTTGCTTCCCCACGAACGCACCACTCTTTCGACGTCTTGTTTCTCGTCAAGGAAGGTATATTTATTCGTATAAATTGCTTAATTATTTAGGTGGTATTCTTGGTAAGTTATTTGTCAGTAAGGCTTTACGCTGGGAAGGTCCTCTCGACATGGACATTGTCATGGCTGAACGAGATTGATCGTACTAATTATTCGTCCTTGCAGATTGCTACATCATTAGCCGTTTATTCATAACCAGAAAATGAAAATTTACTACCACGATAACACGACCGTACGTTATCTCGCACCTTAGTACCTCTACGAAGCCCGTGTGTCTAATGCAATTAACAGGAGGACCAACGTCTCGACCACGACTCCAGGGTTGAAGTTTCACCCGAAGCAGTCGCCAAGCTCGGCGTGTTGGCGTACAATTTTTCCGGTGTGACCGCTATCGACGATGTCAACTCCCTCGCCAAATCGCGTGGCTACAAAAACCAGGACGTGATTTCGATTTCGCCGGCATCGATGGGGGACGTGTATGAGGAGAAGGTGAAGACGTTTTACAGGGAGCACTTGCATGAGGATGAGGAGATTAGGTATGTGGTTGAAGGTGAAGGTTTTTTTGATGTGCGGGATATGGAGGATCGGTGGGTCAGATTGAAGTTGGATGCTGGCGATCTTATTATTTTGGTAAGAAATCTCTCTCTCTCTCTCTGTGATCGGTTTCTTTGTTCTCTTGAGTTTCGAAAGCTAATTTGGTGATTTGGAAATTTAGCCTGCAGGTATTTATCATCGTTTCTCGACTACTTCGTCCGATTATATCAAAGCCATGCGTCTCTTCAAGGATGAACCAAAGTGGACGCCACTCCCGCGCCCGTGCGACGACAACCAGTATCGTGTTGACTACCTACAATCGATCAATGCCAATTAAGCTAACGAAACCCAAAAAAAAAGATATGTAACTTGTACGGAAGTGAGTTGGATGGGTAGAAAAGAAGTGGATGCGCGAGGAGTTTACTTACTACACTTGTGTGGTGTTTAATTGAGTGAAAGTTCGAATGTATAAGGAGAAAGCACTGTCATGAGTTGTGCGATTGTAAAGAATACGGGAGAGTATACCAAAAGGGCAAACTGGACGGTTAGACCACAGACAGAAGACAGAATGTTGCATAGCCGGATAGTAATAAATCATTGAAGGTCTACCTAACATTAACCGAAAAAGTTGCTCGATGATCTACCAAAGTCAATTAAGTACTGCCGTAACTAAAATTGATGATGAGACTGAATTCCATATGTAAGAGTTACACATCCTTAAATACTAACAATGGCATACTTGCGGAGTAGGTTAAAAATACAAACATGAACCGGCAGACTCGGAAGCCGGAAGCGGCCCACCCTGTATCTATATCGACATTTGAAGACTACTGGGTCATACAGCACGACTCTGTAAACAAGGAATCTAGAAGCGGTCAGCGGCGCATAGTCGATTCCACCAGAGTCACCGAGATGAGCCGCAGTTACATAAATTAAGGTGCATCGACTAAAATAGTGGTGGGCTCACCGCGAGGTTGATTCTATCCATTGATAGTAGACTGATTTGCATCGAATTGGGCAAGAGGGCTAAAGTTTTCAGAGCTATAGAGGAATGGAGGGATTCAGGCTGTGGTGTTAGAAGAGAATTGCCTTGGCGCAACAGCTAACGGACTAACGGCATCACACTGCAACTTGTCACCCTTCTTCGCGATTGTCGATATTAACTACAGTGGGTATTTTGCCCCGAAGCCTCAGTATATCCTCAGTCGCCAATAGTTTTCACGCGTCACAATGGAAGACTACGAAGAATCATATTCACCACCACCAATAATCTCGCTGACGCCATCGTCTCCACCTCGCGTACCGCCAGCTGATAATAGTCTTGCTAGTTCGGAGAGAGCTAGGAGCAGGAATACGCCTGAGCCGGGTAGTGTTGCTGGTGCGTCGTGGCCGGCGTCGTGTGAAGCACCGTCGAAGAATAATCCGGCAAAACAATACGTTTGGCTGGTGAGTGGATATGCTGTTGACAAATTAGTTTGAAATATGAGTAATACCATCTGGACGCGTGCTGATAATTGGAGATATTTGGAGCAACAGGGATGATCGGACGACATATATGTCGCGCAGCACTCGAGCGCGGGGATGTGGTTATGGCATGCTCGCGTAACATCCAAGCAACCGTCGTCGTCTCACAAGATTGGTCCGACAGACTAATAACTTCTTCCTGTGACGTACGGTCGCGGCAGATGGTCAAAGAATCCGTGGACAGGACAGTCCAGCGCTGGAACCAGATCGACGTAGTAGTGAATTGCGTCGCGGTCGGGGTTAGTGCTCCGTGTGAGGAGCAGGATGAGCATGATGTTCGGGCGCAGTTTGAGACGAATGTAATGGGCTTGTTTCATATAGTGCAGACTACGCTGCCGCATTTCAGACTCAGAAGTCGCGGGAGGTATATTGTTTTCAGCAGTATTGCGGGAATGCTCGGGATTCCAGGGCTGGGGCCGTTTAGTGGAACGAAATGGGCTACAGAAGGTTTGGTTGAGAGTCTGTCGTATGAGATTGAGGAGTTTGGGCTTAAGGCGACCCTAGTTTACCCTGGAACTATCAAACAGGACGAGTACGCCGGAGAATACTATGTTGTGTTTTTAAACTGGAGATTTACTTATCAATGGAGCAGGACGCAAGACAAAAGATTACCACCATGGCGGCATTTCGTGATTAAACCGCTAAGCAACGACTATCGAGGTACTCCGGCAGAGCATGCGCGGCGGATGATATTATGGGTTAATGCGCATCGGACAACTAGTGTGGAGAAGATAGGAGAGATTATATGGGAGGTGAGTTTATGGGAGTGTTGCAGATATGGGACTGTTAGGTGGGTGGCTTTGGTAATTAACACAAATCTAGCTGGCACACTGCGGAAATCCACCGATGCGATTATTACTAGGATCAGAGGCAGTAGAAAGCATGCGTGACAAACTCCGACAAACAATTGAGGAAGTCGAGGATTGGAAGTATTTATTTACTGACGATGCAGACGACAGTTGATGACGTGCGAAGATATGGCAGGAAAGAAAAAATGGAAATTACAATGGCGTTCAGTTGCTATAGATAGAGTCTGAATTAAATATTTGACGTTACTTCCATTGCCAGCAAAACGGTGATTTAGTGTAGTTCGTGGTATAGTTGCGGTCGAGTTAGATTGACGTAGGTCGTTGCTCGGTTTTTCGATGTATCACAGAACGCACATTTTTGTTACAAAAGGCAATGAACATCGTGGGCCGAGCGCCGGTTTGAGGAGTGGGGAGAGCGGGGGGGGGCTAACCGGCTGATTGACAAAAAGCGGGTGGAGATAGCACGTGCAAGGGCAGGTGACTTGGAGGGCGGAGGCAAGAACTATGCAAGGGTTTTCGCGTGTTTGGGCAGGCTTCTAGAAGGGAAAAGGAAAGGTCAGAAGCGGGAAAAGGGATTGACGAAGGTGGTGCGGCGGTACTTAATGATGGGGCGCAGCCATCGGCGTGACGACGAAAACCCGAGGACCGACGGGCACTGTGGCTATGTAGACGAGTCCGCGTGGCTCACGCGTGGCTGGGCCATGAGGTGAAGCGTTCCAAAGGATCCAATTTGGCGACGTGTCCCCGTCAAGTTCAATGCTGTATAAATTTAATTCGGGTCAGGTGTCAGGTACTTTTCTTTTGCGCAAAGAATGTATTAGCCTAAGGTGTACAGAACAACGCGGCGCAATTTGTCGCAAAGTAAGTGGGGCAGTGGGTCGGCCAACAGCTTACAGTCTAGAAGCCGGCTGGTACATCGAAAAGCAAACATTACGCGATGAATACGGCACAGACGTGACAAGTACGCGGGTGTGCCAAGCGCTGCCTACTTATTTCGACCCGGGTATGGTTACTAGCGGCACGCGCGCAAAGGTTAGAGCTCCACGTCATAAACAGAAAAAGCAATGCACATCTTATCTCCCAAATGCAGCCTTCGGACCCAGCCTCAGCAAGCCACTCCACGGGATTAGGAACGGGTCCGGGCAAAAGTGCCGCGTTATGAGTCTGGGCCAAGCAAGTACGACATTCTTTTTGCTGCTGCTGCTGCTGTGCTCGGGCCACCCTGAAGCTGTCGTACTCGCGACAAACCGGAAGCCAGTTGCTGCTATATGGGGTTTGAAGGCCAAGAAGAAAACAGAACGAGCATGACAGATAGCATCATCATTTACTTACGCTGCTGGTGAATCAAGTGATGGGGTGCATGCTTTAACTTGATAGGGATTTAAAGGGTCACGGGCAAAGGGCTATTACAGCTCAGGGCTAGGGTAGGAGACGGAGTGGCCAGTGCGCAGCGTCGTCGTGCTTGCTTGTTTGTGAGATGGGGGGTGGTTTGAATGGGAGGAGAGAGACAGAGAAAGAGAGGGAGAGAGAAAAATAGTGAGAGTCTGCCTTTTGGGTGTTGGCCCCGGCCTCCATACTTACTTTTGCGCGCATCGGCCTGCCTGCTTCTGCACTGGTCCGTTCTACCTAGCCTGACGTCTACCGTTGGTGTGCCCTGAACCCGCTCTCCTCGCCTGTTTGCTTTCCCGCCTTTTACGTCCCTTCCTTTTCTGCCCTCATCCACTGCTCATAACTCCCTCGACCTTTTCCCACAATATCTCTCCTACGGCCATACATACCATCCATCCATCCATCCATCCATCTACTTCCCACGGCCATAGTCGTCCACTCAAGCTCCGCCGCGTCATCAGCCTCACCTGCTTTTTATCCCGACTTCTTTTCACGTCCCGTTCGGCTATCCTTGCCCCTCCTAGTCTAATCCATTCATCTCCTTCGCCATTTTACTTCATTTTCTTTTCTCTGCTACCATCGCTAGCCGCTGAACCCGTCCCATCAAACTGACCGTCCGTCTCGAGTCGATTGTGTGGGCTCGCTCTTGTATGCTATCCCCCTTTTTTTCCTCGATCACCGTGCCTTTCATCGCATGCTCTTTTGGACGGCTTGCTCTTAGTAACCCGGAGTCCGAACATATATTCTGGCGACCAATCTAAGTGGTACAGAATTAACTGACGATATCGCAGTCTCATTCGTTCACGATCATTACGATTTACGTACCGCTAACAGCGTATCCGCCATTACAATTCGGCCGTCACACCATTTGCGATCGGTAACTATCGATTCGCTTATCCATTGCGTCGGCTACTCTTCCGCGTCCCTTCACAATTTACTCCCTCTTATAAGGTCGTCTGGTGTTGCAATATTTTTGGTGTTGTCTGTTCTAACCGCCAGGGCAGCCGCCTGCATCACCACTTTTTTTTCACTCGCAACCTTCGACGAGCGCTGTGGCGGCAATCGCGAATAACACCTGTTCACAACTCCAACGTCTCAATTTGTCACTATGAGCTACCAGCGTGCTATTATCCCGCCTACGCAGCGCATCAACGAGCTGCTTGAGGCGCTCAAGCAAGAATTTGAGACAGTCACAAATGAAGCCAGTTTGTATCGCATGCACAAAGATGATTTCGACCACAAGTGTACGTTTTTTTCTTTCTCTTTTCAATTGTTTTATTTTTTTTTACTGGTTGTGGGTTGTGCGGTTGTTGCGCTGAGGCAGTTGTGGGTGCGTGTGACTGCTGCGGCATGACTCGCAAATGCACAATAGTCTGGCAGCCGCGAACGGAGTGCCGTGACGATAGGCGTCAGACGAGTTCGCTGGGCTGTCACTGCCAATGAGTTTGGGTAGAGGACCGTCACCCGGAGCGAAGACGTGAGTCCTGTTTGCGGGAACAAAGTCATGCAATCTGGGCGTGGTCAGTAGGAGTCAAGGCATTGTTGAGCCCCGTCAAGCTTACGAGCGGCGGTCGCATACTTGCTGGACACCCGCCGCATCCGTCGCCGGCGGGCGGTCGCCTCGCACCAAGCGAGTCCTGCACCCCTGACGGGCCCCGCGCCGCACTAACGTTTACTCTGTACCCATACCCTGACTCATTTCCGCCTGACCTCCAGTTATTCAATTGATATATATATATATATATGATTTGCTTAAATATTTTATTTTATCTTCATGTTTATTGTTGCACAGATCGATGGCTGACGTGTGCAGATAATCAACAAGCGGCAGAGATGCAGCAGATCCGGCAAAATGTCTACGAGCTCGAAATCAACCACAGGAAAATGAAAGATCAGTATGTTGTCATCTACGATGCGCTAATATTATATATACTAACTATTTCAGTTACGAGGAGGAGATTTCTCGATTGAAGCGTGAGCTCGAGACTCGGGGCTCCCATATTCCTGCTGCTCTTCCACCTGCACCTGGTGCACAAGGTCCGCCTCCGGGCTCCCAAGTTCCGCCTCCTTCACTGGGTCATTCATCGTCTAGTGTATTCCAAGGAATCATGTCGGGCCAGTCTGGACCGACAGGTCCTTCTCTTGCGCCTCCCCAAGACAACAATATGCACCAGCAGCAACAGCCACCTCCTCAGCAGGGTCCGCCTCCTGGTCTCCAGCCCGGTATTGGGCAGGTCCCACAACAGATTCCACCACAAGCACAGGCACAGGCACAAGCACAGGCGCAGCAGGCATACGGCTCTTCTGGATATCTCAATGGATATCATAACGCGCCTGTCGCTACTACTCCTCAGATGAGCCAGAACAGGGCAGTAGCCGAGACCCGATCATCACCACATATTACTCGGGCGAGCCCAGGACCGCCACTTGGCAATAATCTGGCAGACCTTGATTTTGACCGTGTACCGAACGAATACAAGAAGCAAGCAAATGATTGGTTTGTTATCTACAATGACCGTGCGCCGCGTATTCTAGACGTTGACCTTTTACACACTCTCGAACACCACTCTGTGGTGTGCTGCGTCCGGTTCAGCGCCGACGGCAAGTACGTCGCGACTGGATGCAATCGCTCTGCCCAGATCTTCGACGTTCAGAATGGACAGAAGATATGCCACTTGCAAGACGAGTCCGTTGAGCGGGAAGGCGATCTGTACATTCGAAGTGTGTGCTTCAGTCCAGATGGACGATATCTTGCTACTGGTGCGGAGGACAAGCAGATTAGAGTGTGGGACATCAAAACCAAGACGATCAGGCATCTTTTCAGCGGTCATGAGCAGGATATTTACTCGCTTGATTTTGCGCGCAATGGCCGCCACATCGCGTCCGGTAGCGGAGATCGCACTGTTCGCGTGTGGGATATGGAGACTGGTCAGTGTGTTTTGACGTTGAGTATTGAGGATGGCGTCACTACTGTTGCGTTCTCTCCTGACGGCCGATTTGTCGCGGCGGGCTCATTAGACAAAAGTGTTCGAGTTTGGGACGCCACGTCTGGATTCTTGGTCGAGCGTCTTGAAGCACCTGACGGACACAAGGACTCGGTTTACAGTGTCGCATTTGCCCCCAATGGTAAGGATCTCGTGTCGGGCTCGCTGGATAAGACAATCAAGCTTTGGGAATTGCAATCAGCACGTGGCCTTTCCGGGTCACATAAGGGTGGCGTTTGCGTGAAGACGTTTACGGGTCACAAGGATTTTGTTCTCAGCGTTGCTCTCACTCCGGACGGACAGTGGGTGCTCTCGGGATCGAAGGACCGAGGTGTGCAGTTCTGGGATCCCAGGACCGCGCAGGCGCAGTTGATGTTGCAGGGGCACCGTAATTCAGTGATATCTGTTGCGCCAAGCCCTGCGAGCAAGCTGTTTGCTACCGGAAGCGGTGACTGCCGGGCACGAATCTGGCGGTACGTGGTTGCTAACCAGTAGACTTGGAAAGTGTGTAAAAGATTATGGCAACCTATGTATTTTATTTGTATACTTGTTCGTGTTCGTTATGTATTTATTTTTGTACAATGTTTTATTACGTTTGTTTTATATCTTAAAATTGTTTAGTGTTATGAAGATGTGCAAAGTTTTGACACAGTGCTGTACACCTTTATTTGTTATTATTGTTGTTAGTTGGATTGAATCTAGTATGGTGAGATGCGTGTGTTGAATAAGTGTGCAGTGGTATTACTTGTTTGTTGGATTTTTGATCAAATAAATGTATTTTATATATACTACAGCGTAAGCTACCTTATTTGTGAGCTCGCTTAGGGAAGAGAGCTTCGTTCTGCGGCGAGATCTGGTCGCACTTCGATTTATTGCTATGATTGGGGGAGAACGTCATATATTATATATGACTATATTTGACACTGGACCAAACTTGGGTCTCCGGCGATCTGTTGGAAAATGCCCGATGTCATCAAGCAGATATAAGTGGAGATTAATCAGCCATTGTAACTATCTCGCTGCTGTCCGCAGAAGGTGTCTGCTGATGTCAAGCGTGAGCTGCATATGCAAGATAGTCCCAATTGTGTATTTAGGTCCTCGGGTAGCAAAAAAATCTCCCGGCTGGGAGGACCGCTGATGCTCATCGGCTGCTCACAGAATCACAAGCCTCCACCGGCTCACAGTGACGACGCTCCACCATCGCGATTCTCGGCTAGCGTTTTATGCTAATGCCGCTGTTGCTGCTGTTATCCGTCCCGCCGCGATTTGCCTCTTCACATCTGCTGGTGCCGTCTCCGGGCATCACCATATTTGCCCGTCCGATCCGTCCTGCATCAGCCCTGCGCTCTCGCTCCGTCTAAATGCAGTACCCCGCCGCCGCGACTGCTGGCAATGGGCAGCGCCAACAACCCCACCACATCCCCGCAGTTTCACTTTTGGCAGGCTTGTCTTCGACTCCAAACGCGTCCGCCACTTCTAGTCCCGGCATGCTACGACTTCCGCCGGCGTCGACATCGGCCGCGACAATGAACGGACTTTATCTGGCAACTGCAGATAATGCCATGTCCATGTCCAACTATTCACAGCAACATCAGAACCAGCACTCGTTTCCTCACCAGCCTCACCAGCTGCAGCAATTCCATCTACCGCTCTCATCTACCCAGTTCCGGCATCCACAACTGCTGCAGCCGTCGCCTACGCAGCTCACAATGCAGCAGCAGCAGCAGCTTCCGAGAGATACACCACAACCAGGCAATTCCCAGATCGTAGACATGCCGGCGTCAAATTTGCCGCCGTTGAATATTGGTGGCGTGCAGGCGAGCAGTGTATCACCTGGATCTGGCTTTGAGACGTACGAAATGCAGTGGCCAGCCACGAGTGCGACTTCTACCGGATCTGGTACTGTGGCAGGAATGCCGGCGATCACGACCATGCAGCCTAGCATGCACCATCACACGCAGTCCGCTGGACCTAGTCTGCCGTCTTCTGCTAATCACCAAATGCCAACTGATTCCGGGATATATGCTCACTACAGTCTCTTGACGACGCATTTCCCGCCGCCGGCTGCCCCATCGACTCCACCACCGCAATCGCAACAGACGGTATTACCGCACTTGTCGGCTATATCTCCGAGGCAGCAACCGCTGTCATTACCACATTCTGCGAAACTATTTTCGTCTGTTACGTCAACACCATTGGACGCTCCTGGGACTGGAAATCCGAACAATGTCTCGCCCACGAGCGCGCCGGCGGGAAGCTCGGTTTATACTCCGTATGGACATGATATAATGCGAGTTAGTGCCAACACGACGACAAGTTTACCTCAAACTACAGGCACTTCGAACACGCTGATTGCGAAACTAAACGCGTATCATGGTATGCATGAGTACTTCGACGCTCCTCCACCGCATCACCACTCGCTCTCTGTCGGACCTACTTCTGCACCTATATCAGCCGGGTTATTACAGACCTCGAATTCCTCTTCAACTTTGCCTTCATCGCCTTCGGATTTACATCATTATTCTACGCACCACCAAGTCCCGCTCCGGCCGGCAGCGTCCACGTATTCGAGCTCCTCGTCGGTGACATCGGCGAACTCGTTGTCGTCGACCGGTAGTTCGGCAAGCTCGCTCAGCACTGTGAGTTCAGGGTCATCGACCGCAGATGTCACGACCTCTCTCGGCATGCTTCCTTTGGAGTCGGGAAAATATTTGTCAGCTGCCACGGCATTATTTCCACCGCCTGCATCCACAACGTCCCATCAGGAACGCACGAATTCTTCTGTGCCTGTTGTTCCGCCGCCGCAATCGCTTGCACAATCGCTGCCGGCTACTGTACAGGCAGCTGCTCAAATCCAACATCATTTATCATGTCCTGCGTCCCCTGACCTAAAGGCTTCACCTTTGTCCACACCGTCGACTAATACACCAGCACAATCCGCGCGGGCCCAGGATCCACCGACATCCAAACGAAGTCCTATACAACCACGCCGTATAAGCAGACAATCGCCAACCAACTTCGACGATGGTACAGCCGCGCAGTTGGGATCAACACAAGTCGACCATCTGATGCTCATTGTCCAAACCCGCGAGAAACTCAAAAAAGAGCGCGAACGCGAACGACAATCGATTTCGGAGGCGGGCTCAGCCAATGCAGCCGCATCGACAGCGAACGGGTATTTCGGGTATGATTACAGACAGCAGTCGAATGAACGAACGAGTGGTCTCGGCTCGTTCTTCTTCCCTGGAAATGCACCTGTTGAACCGTCGGGTAGTACCACTCCGTTGACGGGATTGACCACGAAGAGTGGGAAGGCGGGAAAATATTCTTGTATGGAACCTGGATGTGGTAAGGTGTTTAATCAGAAGACGCATTTGGATATACATGGGAGGAGTCATACGGGTTCGAGACCGTATGTTTGTGATGTACCGAATTGTGGTAAACGATTTTCTCAGAGGGGCAATTTGCGGGTAAGTTATTTTGGTGCAGTAAACCTTTATCTGTGCTGATCTTTGGGCAGACACATCGGAGAAGTCATACAGGCGAAAAGCCTTATGTCTGCGAATTCTGCAACAAACGGTTCGCACAGCGGGGAAACGTTCGCGCGCATCTGCTCATCCACGAAGATTATAGACCGTATTCGTGCAAATTAGACGGCTGCAACAAGTCGTTCACGCAGCTAGGTAACCTCAAGGCGCATCAAAACAAGTTTCACACTGATGCGTTGGAATTGCTGGCGGCCAAGTTCCAGCATTATATGTCTGCTGATTACGACGAGAGTGCGATTCCGGAGGAAGATCGTGAAATGTTCTTATATTTCGCCGAGTTGTACCGGAATGCGAACAAAGGGATTAAGGGACGAGGCAAGGATTCGAATCGACTGGTCAAGGTCAGTCAGGATGAAGAAGTTATGCAGACGGCGCAAGAGGCTGCGTCGATTATGGCGGCTACTCAGGATGCTTCGGCGGAGACGAGTGGCACAACGACCAGAACGCGGAGAAAAATGGCATCAGCGTCCTCGACCTCGTCTGTCGGGGGAGTATCAATGGATACCCTCCTCGCGCCGGCATCACCTGCAGTCTCGATCTCGAAATTAGCACCGTTGACAAATATTCCTGATATATCTATGCCCACGAGCGCACCGACCGTCTTACAGCGTCCGCAAGGGACACAGCTAGTTCAACAACTGCATCAGCAGTCGCAGGTTCTGCCGTCATTTGATTTCGCTGCAGACGCTGCGGCGTTTGCGCCCGGGGGTAACATGAGCACGCCACGACCGCTTTTAAGCGGACAGCAACATACGCAGTTACCTCCACTGCCGTTGCCCCATGCAACGGGGCCAAGCGGACAAACTGACTTGTTGGGCGGCCATGGCGGGGCGCCGTTTTATTAATCATCAAGCGAAGTTAAATGCGAAGACATGAGCTAGGATGTAATGTTAGGTGGAATTTTGTTTCGATACAGCTTCTTACACGCATTTTTTACCACTATTTTGGGATATAAAAATTTTTGTGCCTTTTTTTTTTTGTTTATTTTGTGGTTTTGGATAATTGGATCGGATCGGTGAAGGGGTATAGACGTGGTTTGACTTTTGTTAATGTTTGTGATATCTAAAAGTACGGATTTTAATGGATTATTTGTTTCATTAAATTTTGAAGAACTCTGTTTGGATGCTTTAGGATGATCGATTAATTCTAATTTAGTCGTACACTACGTTGAGCTGCTAAGTGGCGCTCCAAAGAAGGCGTAGTGCCAAAAATGTATCTGGCGGTTTTAGGTTTATCGAGAGTCCCCCCTGAAAATAAATGGATAGCGGAACAAAATCTGACGTCCCCATGTGTGTCAACTCCGGTTGCAAATCATCAGTATCGTTAAATGACTTTAGGAAACGCGCACATGCATTTCTAATGATCATTTTATGATCATGCGTTGTTACATTAACTTACTGAATCGACAATCTAGCATCACGTCACGTCTCCGTCGTCCGACATTCGCCTTCACCGGATCCGGCCTGGCATACCCAGAACGCCGAAAAACAACAATGCCCAGTCACCACGAGTCCCGACGTGCACCGGGTCATCTAAGCATGACGGAGCACTACATACCCAGTCCACTCCCCAACATACCATTCGTCGACACTCACTGTCATCTCCGCACAACGTTCGACATGGCAATCAGCAAACACTGCGCCAACGAGACACAAATATCGTCAGTGCAATCCATGACGTCAACTTTCTTCCCGCCGGAACTCGAAGCCGTTGTCGATGTTTATTGCGATATTCCGATCAATAAGGAATGGGAGGTCCTTGCTGACAAGGATGCATGGATAGGAAACACTTGGGACGGAGAGTATTACTTTACAATGGGGTGTCATCCGCATTGTGCGAAGCTTTATAACGAGGATGTCGAAGCTGAAATGGTGCGTGCATTGTCGCATCCCAGATGTGTGGCTGTGGGCGAATGTGGGCTTGTTAGTATGCCTTTTGCAAATCCGGCGACTAGGAGTGCTAATGCGGTATAGGACTACAAGAAATCTCAGTCACCTCACGACATCCAGCGAAAAGTATTTGCCAGACAAATAAAGTTGGCAGTGTCACTCAACAAACCTCTGGTCGTACACACCCGCGAAGCAGAAGAAGATACGTTGAATATTTTACGAGCCCATCTCCCACGCCAACATCTCATACACGTCCATTGTTTCACTGACTCAGCAGCCATGGCACGCACTCTTCTCTCTGAATTTCCAAACTGCGTAATCGGCATAACCGGCGTCATTACATTTCAATCTCTCAAGACCACGGCAGAGTTGCTCAAGATGGGCGGCCCTGGATTGCTGGGAAGACTCGTGTTGGAAACAGATAGTCCGTTTATGGTACCGTCGAATTGTCAACGGAAGAAGAAGCCGGTGTACGCGGTTTCGCATTCGGGAATGATCCCGTATACGGCTGTTAGAGTTGCGGAATTATTGTCGTCTATGGACCATGAAGTTGGCGCCGAGGAGGTACTCGTGATTACGCGAGAGAATGCTAGGCGTATTTACGGAGTTTAGAATGTACATAGACTTGTATTATAGATGTACTTTATATAATATTTACACGTTATACTCGGCAAATCCATCCATCTCGTCCTCGGGAATGATTTCGTTTCTGTCCATTCGAGATCTCATAACTTCCCTAATCCGTTCCGCATTTGAAGAATCTCGATGAGGCTTCCACCGTCGCACAAGCATGTCGTCACCTATACTTATTATCTCACCATTGCATGTCCAACTAACGCCTGTCACTTCCTTAGAATGTCCATTAACCAAGGTGGTCGCCACTCTCCTTTGTCTGTCCACGTCACCTTTCGACTCTATTTTATTTCGTGGCGTCTGCATGTAGGTTAAATTACCACACCCCCGCCGCGACACCGGCAGTACCACGACCACATTCTCCGAGCTTCCACATGCGATATAAACACTACTCAATCCGGCCCTCTGGACGGCCTCCTCGCTCGCCACACTGAGCTTCACATAAAACGAGTCTACCTTCAACTGCGGATCCCTAATACAGTCCATCGGCTCACGCCCGTCCATCTCACCTATTGGATAAGCAAACAATCCACCGCTCTTGCTCACCGTCCATATCCTCGCACCACCATAATCCACAGCAAGAGACGTCACACCGTGGTCTTTGTCCCCGCCAGATGTTTGTGAAGTGGGCTGTAAATACCGTTTTTCGAGACTGGCCTTGCGGAGATCCCATGCCCTGACGGATCCGCTCGCCTCGCCTGCGCTCAAAAGCGTGGTCTCGTCTAGGAATGCGACAGAGGTTACGCTTCGTGCGTGTGTGGATTTCGTCGCGCGACGGCCTTTCTCCGGGTTCTGCGCCCGCGTGATTTGCGCGACTGGAAAACTCTCTGCGGAGAAATTATTTCCTACGCGAGTGTCGAACAGCGAGATCGTGCCCCCTCGCGTCGAGGTTACTATGATCGCGGGATTACGAGACGATGGCGTGTCAAGAAATTTAACTTGCTTGAGTGAATGCGCGTCACATGGACGCAGAATCGAGGTGCACTGTTGTTTCTGAAGATCGAAGATCCGGGCAGTCTGGTCGCCTGATGCTGTTGCGAGATGTGTATCTGTAGGCGAGAATGATAGGTCGAAAATCGCATTGTCGTGGCATGCGAGCTTCATTATCGGCAGTTCTAAAGTATGAGGTCACTTATACCTAATGGAACCTCAAATATGTCGCTTACGAAAATTATTGTTGACATCTGTATCCAGGACATGGACAATGCCATCTTCACCGCCAACGGCGCTAATTGAATGTTGTCGACAACTAGTCACGGAGAACGGAATACTTTGACGTAGCCCAGTCAATTCTTGGATTACATACGCATCATGCAAAGCTGTAGAGTAATATGTCTGTAACTCGTATTTGCTGAAATCAGCGCGAGAGTAAAATCGACGGGAAGCAGAACATCGCAAAGTAAGCTCTCTGACGAACAGTCTTCCAGGCAGCGAGAAGGGTCTCAGTGCTGCGTTGGGCTCGAGTATTGCAGCTGATGCTAACGACGCCGAGCAAAAGCCCTCCTGGCACGACCGTGACTTTCGTGTCCTTTTGACCCGCTTGATAGGTGGCGTGGTGTCAGGTGTAAGTAGTTGCTTCGGCGTGGATTGCTCATAACAGCATTTCGTGTTCAAAATCGAAGATTCTGTGACGTCGCCTAATGGTGACACTGGCACGCCGTCTGCTGGCTGCGTAGTGTGTCGTCGTCTATTGTTGTTTTCTTTGTCGATACTGGTAATTCCATTTCCCTGGGTGGCTTGGATATCCGGTCGAGATGGTAGTCCTATGGATGATATTGTCTCAAAGGGATAATTTGGATGCAACGGCGAAGAGAACATTTGCGATATAGCTCCCGCCCTACACTATCCAAATGTGACAATCAGGAAAAAAAAATGCCAGAGATCTACTGTCGAGGAGCAGTGTAAATATGGACCGCGTTGCTTTCCATGACCAGTGCTAGCAGAAGGTAAGGGTTTCCGTGAAAACTTTGACGCGTCACAGACGCGTCGCGACATGGCCACCAAAATGTCTCGCACTTCCCAGCGTATTTACTATATAATACAGTCATTCTTAACAAAGAGATCACTCTGCTGGAATACGAGACAAGGATGAGATTATATTCGTACGAACATTATAGTTAGTTAAGTATAAGTTAGTCAACTTATAGTTATTTTTAAAAGTCAAACTTATCCCTGAACAACGCAAGGCTCTAGAGTGTTCTGCCCTCATGGAGTGTCTGCGGGGGCCTAGCAAACACCTTCCTCCGTTGAACAGTCTCTCAACTGCTGCTACTTCAGAGGCTGGAATCGCCGGATATTCTCTAGCTGTGCCATGCGCAAAAAATCTTTTTATGGCACTCCCCCTTATTCTAAGAGCCAGTTTTCGTCAATCGGCGCGACTCATTTACCACCACAACCCCACTGTCGAAGTAATGGATGATATCAGACAAGTTGCGATATGCGCTATGACTTTTGTAATACTCGAGCTTCAATACTTTGCCCTACTCCTGGAAACACCTGCCAAAAGTACAATACACCTATATCATGCAAAAACGACCAATATCAAACAAAGAGAACTAATATCCTTTACCCAACCCCTCCTTATTAAACAAAATTTTGACAAATCTATAGTTCGTAGCTGTAGTACAATCCCAAATTACCCTTTAGCTTATTCGCCTCTTCGTCGGCTTCTCCATCTTGCCTCGACGGCGGTTCAGTGTCAACTTGACCGTCTTCCTGAAGCGCCCATCCGGCTCCATAAGTCTTGAGATCTTTTATGGCTTCTCTCAGCTGCCTTGGCAGCTTTGCAGGCACATTCGCCGTCTCTTGAGCAAGCTGTTTCTTCCGAGCATTAGCCATCTCGTCACTCATCGGAATGGCTAAAGGTGTAAGCAACGAATTGGTAATCCTGACCAACGTCTCGGGCCACTTTTCCAATTCCTCTGCAACGCTAGGACCTGATCCAAGTCCAGCCTCAATTGGCTTGATATGCTTTTCAAGAATATGCTTGTCAAATTCCGCAAGACTGTCGAACTGATAATTCAGCTTGTTGTCGTTATGACATTTTTCCCAAAGACATTTATACCCTTGAAAATCTGATCCGTTCCGATGTTTCATAAACACATGTCTCTTTAATGCCGTGATATTGTGCAGCTGGGCACAAATATCTTGTTTGCCGGCGCGGATACAATGCCACCCGCAGTTATAGATACTGTAGTGCGGTTCACTGCGAGTTACGAAGCGTTTGACGTGCCGACGCCGACGGTCGTTAGTCAGCGCGAGCTTAGCAGGCGTAAGAACAGGAGAGCGTTGGAATGATACAGTGGTCGGAGTTGACAGATCGCGTTGACCAAGGGGTGTAGCAAGTTCCGTGGGTCGTGTTATTGGTGTTGGTAGGCGAACCACGACCATTTCTGGAGAATGAGAAGAAGCCTTGTCAACTTCATCCGAACCTCCTAACTCCTTGATCAACGGAGCTTGAGCACTAGAATCATCAAGGACTCGCGTGGCAGAAGTTGTCACGACGACGTCTGATGATGTTTTCGGAGGAGTCGCCGGCGCAATCAACATCCCCTTCCGTGAACTAGATGCAATCTCGACACTAGTAGCCTGAATTGCAACTGACGGCGGCTGTTCCGCTACCAAGGATTCTAAAATCCGAGAATCTCGGTTATTTATAACCGGTGGCGCTGCATGACTAGTTTGGTTCGGCTCCTTACAAATCTGAAGTGTGACCGAAGATTCAGAATTAGCCGGAAGAGAGGGCTCAGCCAAAGACTGCGGTTGTTTGTTCAATGCTGTAAACCCCGACTCCTCTTCATCGTTCGCGTTCGCCGATTCCTCTTTGTCTAACTGTCTCACTCCTCCGTCCCGCATCTTCTCGGAAGCGGCCATATCTGGCACAACTGATGTTTCTGGGGCTTCGGTTGGAACATCAACAGCCATCTGCTCCGGCTCCAGAGTACGGGGATATGCGACACCTAAAAATCTACTTAGTATCGCCTTTGTAATTTACTGCGGCGTGCGCAAGAGAGATAGACAATATTGAGCAATACCTTCAGAATCTTGTGATAAGCCAATACCCTTCTCTGCAACCCCTGCAATTTCCACACCCTCCATCGGCTCGCCATCATATGTATCACTGGTAGCCTGAACGAACTTCTGAGCTTGGCCGAACTGTTGGGTGAGAGATTCGGGACTACTCAAAATTTGCACGATCTCCCTGTTACTAACACTTTCGTCAGCTTCCTGGTGGAGCTGTTGCGGGTTCGGTCTCGCTGGAGGATCGTAACTATCCCAATCCATTCTCTCCGGCAATCGCTTTAGGTTCATCCGTTTAGTAATAAACCCGGCAACTCCGAGGGGAATAAATGAATGATTTAGCGGCTCTTTAGTATGGTGTCGGCCTAAAGCAACAAGTACATTTTCTGCGATGTGGTCCAACTGCATGTGAGTATAATTGTCTTCGGTGGGTAATTGCGACAAATTCAACTCGCGCGACGCATTCTTGTCTTTTCCAGGCGTAACCGCGATCTGGGCTGCGATGGATACGGCGTCAGCAGGTGGGTTCGTCGTAGCAGGAGCCTGTGCGGCAGAACTCGCGGCTTGACCTTGTTCTTTAACATGGGCAGTAGCCGCGTTATCAGATCCACTGGCACCAGCCAGATTCTGTTCGACCAATTCCGCTTTCATAGCTCTGATAGCACTGAGAAATGCTTGAAGCGTTTGTACTTTATTCTGAGTCTCTTTGATCTCGTCTGGTGTAAGGTTTACACCGGATACCATTCTGCGTTGATGCTGTCGCATCCGTCCTAGGGCAAACTGCTTACGCGTTTCAAGTTCGGACATGGACTTTCCCTGTAGCTTAATGAGATGCTCAGGAGCAGGTTTCGTCACCCCTGATTCTGTGAGGTAGCCCATGTATTGTGCGAATGTGCCAGTACCCTGCTGAGAAGGCGCCGAAGTTGCAGGAATCGGCAAGGTGCTGCCAGTCTTATGCACTGAATTCTGGTTACAGGTCTCGGCCGACCCTCCGGGTAAAGTACCCAAATTCAATGTCAAAGGATTTGGTGCCAAAGGCAGCTGCGTGATGGATTGCTGCGCTAGCACTGGTGATAGATTTGAGACATTTTGGCCTCGTAATTGCCGAGCTTGTTCCTGTTGTAGTTGTTGTAGTTGTTGTAGTTGTTGCTGTTGTAGTTGTTGTAGTTGCTGCTGTTGCTGTTGCTGTTGCTGTTGCTGTTGCCGATGATGTTGCTGTTGCTGTTGCTGCTGCAGTTGCAGTTGCGGTTGCAGTTGCGGTTGCAGTTGCGGTTGCTGTAATTGTTGTTGTCGTTGTTGTTTTTGTTTTTGTTGTTGTTGCTGTTGCTGTTGTAGTAGTAGTAATTGTTGTTGTTGTAGTTGTTGTCGTCGCCGTCGTTGCTGTTCTTCTTGTAGTTGTAGTTGTAGTCGTAGTTGTTGTTGTTGCTGCTGCTGTTGTTGCTGATTTGGATAACTTGCTTGTAGTACCTGATCCTGCGATCTTTGTTGACGGCTTATCTCATCAACGCGCAGAAAGTCTCGAGAGACGGCGTCAATTGGCATTGTTCGTCGTGCGCCGTTCATTCCGGAATTGACAATGTCATTACTCTGCCAATGTGATAGCGGAGGTTGGTCCAATGAAATTGAAGTCCCAGAGTCGCTGAAAGTAGGCTGGATGCCACCTAACTGGCTTGTCCGATGTACGGTACCTGTAGGGAGTTGTCCTCTTCGAAGTTGAAGCGCGCTCATTGAAGCTCCTGCGTAAGGCGAGACTGGTTGACGGCTTGCTGGAGAGCTAATCGTCCAACCATAATCGCCATTAATAATAGAAGGAAGCTGCACCTCCTCAGCAAAGATGAAAGGATCCAGCTTCTTTGCGTCAGACATAATGCTCTCAGCTCTAGCCAGCATCTTTCGAATACGGATTCGCTTCTCGCGGGAGTTCGTGTCCGACATCGATGCCATATTTGAAGGTCCAGTGGATGGAGTTGTAGCATGGCCGTCAGTCCCCGATACGTGGCCAGACAAATCTTGCATATATACAGTGTAAGACATCAAGCATTATTTGAATCGGTCCAAGGCTAAACGCGTCCAGATATGACAAAAGAGACTGGACTGTCGGCTTCGGTGAAATTAGTGTTCCGACCAAAAGTAGAAAGTCCACACAGCAGCTCGCCCGTCCTGACGTTATGGCTTACCACAATTATCGATATTATATGATTTGTAACAAAAAGACTCCACCAAAGCGTCAGCAGACGTTTCTTCTGATGGGACCGCCGCTGCTCCGAAGACTACGCTACGAATACTGGTGAGCTTTGTGTTTTTCCCAAGCATGTGCGGCGATGTCCCTTCGCCGGTACATGGAAGGCGGTTAATTACAAAAAAATGACTTCTAATTCTACAACCACGCACTTGCAATAATGCGAGAGTGTCTTGGTAGAGTCAAAAGATTCAGTATATAGGGCTGTGTCGAATACGAATATCGGCAGGTTTTCCCAATATTCGAATTCGATATTCGACTTTTGAAAGGCATTCGAATAATATTCCGGATGCTAGATGATGCTTTGCATGCTAGAGAACAGGTGAAATGCAAATATAGTTACAAGATCTT